>NC_073272.2:37534621-37837651 GCF_029289425.2 Pan paniscus
TTTCTATGATCATTTTATGTAGCAGGAGAAAGGAATCTGAAAAATTGTTCAGTGGCTCTTAAATTTGAAGCTAATGTACAGCACTTCCCCCCACCCATGTTTTTTGCCAAGTAAGTTATATTTTCACACATAACTTCTACATTGTCGAGAATGTGTAATATCACTATGTGCCGAAAAAGAGAAGAACACGAACATTTTTAAAACACTAAAAACAATTCAGTCATTATATGGAACTTTAAATTTTTTTTACTTATTTCCTAGTGTTTCCCTGCTGATTAAACATAGATACCAGACTGGGGATTCTGTTAAGACAATGCCATGTTATTTGATTTTTAGTTTACCTAAGAAAGTTAACCATAAAGGTACTTTGCAGTATTCTCATTCTGGTTATACTTTAAAATGTGCATTCTTACATTTTGTTTGTGTTTGGAATTCTGTTCAAAAACAAATATTAAAGAGAGCGTTATAAAAATGTAATATTGTAGCATTGCTGAGCATTATTTTATTAAGACATAAAGATCAAAAGATCTTTTTCTGCCTACAATGTCAGATTAAAGATATATTAAACAACTGTGTTATTAGGGACAAAAATAATTTTTGTGTGTCCTTATGGAGAAGATTATTAGCTGTTTACTCCAATATCCTTTACCCTCTTTTCCTCACTGACAAAACCTTGATTTCAGGTAGTCATGAAAGGTTTCCTTTCATGCCAAAGTCAACTTCTAAATGCTTTTCTACGGTGCATTTCATTTTGTTTTTAACATGGCAAGCTTACCATAAAAAGGAAAATATCTTTACCTGTAACTATAGTCTATAGCTTCAATAATTTTGGAACTTCAGATCTAATCAAACAATTTCCAGAACTATATATATATATATATGTATGTATTCACACACATACATTTTAAAATGTGAAACAGAATTCTTATATTTTATCCCAAATTGTGAAAGTAGACTCAATTTTCACTGTTCATTAAACTGAGTCAATTTTGTTACTTATACTCACAGATATACCCAGAACATTGCTTTGAAGTTTGACTCTAGTTTAATATGTGATACTGTAAATTATTTAAAATAAAAAGTAAAAAAACAAAATCTTTTGAGGTGACCCGGGCAAAGTCAACATCACAAAGAAGCCATTTAATCCAGAAGATACAAAGGACCAAAGAGTTCGATTTGTAGAATTATTACTAAATAATTTGGCAATAATAGTATTTTATATTTTCAAATAAGTTAACATAATGTATCTAAAATATCCTAGTTTTATGGTACCTATAAGGCACCCTTCGAGTTCAATGCATTAATCTATCTTTTATTATTTACTAAAGCCAAATAATAAAGCAATTATTTGAATGTTCTGGTTAGTTATAATATGAACATTTAATAAAACAAATGCAGTGAGCCAAAACGTTATTTTTCTTAATAACTTCTCTCCCAGAACAACCAATAGAGAAATAAAATATCTTGCAGTATATACAATCTTTATAATTTGCTTAAAATATTGGTTTGAGTACAATTTACTTGGGGAAATTATAATACACTTCTTTTTAATCATGTGCTAAGATTAAATTTAAAAGTACTTGAACTATTTTTAATAAGCTAGGCACAAGTACATTGGCACATGATTTCTGATGACTTTCACATTGAGAAGTCCCATGTTATCAAAATTGTCCCAATTTTTACCTGCTGAGCACTTTTTACATCTAAAACGATTACATAGACAGAGACAAATAAACATGTAAAATAAACTAAAAGCATAGCAATAAATGTCAATATATGCCTCAATTTCATTAATAGAAATCTGCATTATTTTCTTTTGACCTGGCCTTCCTTGTCATATCACTATTTTTATTCTATTTTATCTTTGTTGGGAATGAAGTTTTTGGTGTTGCAAAAAAAGAATTAACATGAGAACAAATGATCTCTCAGCAAGACGAGCTTTACTTTCTGCAGAAAGGGTGCTACTCAATAGCTATCCAGCCACGAGAGCACACCCAACAAAGGAGACAGAGTTATTTATAACCTGATGCATCTACCCTACTGCTGTGTCCAGTTCCTATTGGCTGGAATAGGACCTCTCATTTTACACTTTACCCAATTGGCTATTAGTTTAAAACTTTTTTAACTGGGTAAGGGGAACAGAACAAAGAAAGAAAAGGAAGTTGCCCAGGGATAGTTAAGGAAGCATCTCCAAATAAGGAATGGCCTGCACTATGGGCTGGGGCTTGTCTAGTTCTGTCCAAGCATGCCAGAGCAAGCTAGGACAGCTGATTGGGAATATATATACTATATATAAATATATATATACACTATATATAAATATACATATACACTATATATAAATATATATATACACTATATATAAATATATATACTATATATAAATATATATAGCATTATATATACTATATATAATATATATAGCATTTTATATATATACTATATAATATATAGCATTTTATATATACTATATATAATATATAGTATTTTATATATACTATATATAGTGTATATATATAGTATATATATATCTATATAGTGTATATATAAATATATACACTATATATAGTATATATATATTTCTATATAGTGTATATATAAATATATACACTATATATAGTATATATAGTGTATATATTTAAATAGTATATATTTATATATACTATATATAAATATATACTATATATAGTATTATATATATGCTATATATAGCATTTTATATATTATATATAGTATTTTATATATAATATTTTATATATATAGTATATATATGTTAATACTGGATAGCAATCTTATAGTAAGAAATTGTGACTTTTTATAATCTTTGAAGAATAACTTTCCCATTTCTCACATCTTCAATAGCTTTCTATAGTTTAAAAGAATTTAGAATTATAAAGCAATCCAAGTTTTAAAATCTCTGCTTCTATACTCGGAATTCAGATTCTTTTTAAACTATAAAAAATAACTTCATAAAATAGATGAAAGAAGTTTAAATATTAATGCCATCAGGTGCATATTTACCCTAATTCCATGTACATAAACCTAGTAACACATAAACAGATATATTTGAATAAAGTTTGAATAATATAAATTCATCGTTTTGAATAAATTAAAATCAACATGTAAATTGACAGTAAATTTACTCAGTGTAAATTATTCTGAATTCCCTCTGATATTTACAAGTTTAGAAACCACAAATTTACCAAAAGTTCATGTGCTTAACTAATTGACTAGGTTCGGTTCATTGTTATGGCAAAAATACAAATGTTGAAAATGACACTGAAATAAATAAAGCAAAAACTATTCAGAACTCTGTTAAAATCTAGAGGACCACAAAAAATTCTTCCTTTTATTATCATTAGTGAACAGTAATAATAATTAGAATAAATTAGAGTTGAAGATGTCTAAATCTTCTCGTCTTGCAACTCAAAATATATATGTTACAAGAGGAAGCATAGGTTTTCAGGCTCCTCTTCTGGAAAGTCTGATTCAATTGGTGTGGAATAGGGCCCAGATGAAGGAAGAGAAAGACCCTCTCATATTATTTTATATTGTTTTATACTCACTACCTGTTTTAAGAAAAAACAACAAGGAGGTAAAACCAAAGACAGGCAGCCCGGCGCCAGGCCCGAAACCAGGCCTGGGCCCGCCTGGTCTAAACCCAGTAGTTAAAAATCAACTTATGATTTAGAAGCCGACGTTATTCATAGATTCCTTACATTGTATAGAAGAACATTGTGAAACCCCCTGCCCTGTTCTGTTCCTCCCTGACCACCGGTGCATGCAGCCCCCGTCACATACCGCCTGCTTGCTCAAATCAATCATGACCCTTTCATGTGAAATCTTTAGTGTTGTGAGCCCTTAAAAGGGATAGAAATTGTGCACTTAGGGGGCTCGGATTTTAAGGCAGTAGCTTGCCGATGCTCCCAGCTGAATAAAGCCCTTCCTTCTACTACTCGGTGTCTGAGAGGTTTTGTCTGCGGCTCGTCCTACTACACAGAGACTTATTTTTTAAATAAATACCTCAAAATAGACATATCAGAAAAATTTCAGGAAGAAATGAACTAGCCTATGCAAGAAATTTTGTGAAGGCCCATAATCTATATGACACATGGTTCCAAAAGACAAGCTAACATTATGCTTAGTATGCCAAAGGCCACCTCTGTGTTCCTGATAATCATCACTCCTCACACGGACTCGGCCACGCTTGCCAGAGAAAAGACCTTAGGGTACATTTAGAAGTTTGCTGGAGGGTTGCCCAAGATGACAGACTAGAAGCATCTAGTGTGCATCGCTCTCATGGAGAGAAATAGAAGGAGTAAATACAGCACCTTCGACTGAAACATCCAGGTACATACATTGGGATTCATCTAGAAAACAACTCGACCCATTCAATACAGAGAAAAGCAAGGCAGGATGACTGCCCACCAGGCAGTGACACAGAGCCAGGGGAGTCTCCCCTACTCAGGGAAGCAGTGAGTGAGTGAGCAACCCCAGAGACTCAAGCTTCTCCTATGGATGTTTCCAAACCTCGGCTCAGGAGATCCCCTTGTGAACCCACTCCAGCAGGGCCTTCAATCTGACACACAGAGCTACATGAGTTTTGGCAGAGCAGTCGCTTAGGCACACGCGGAGCCCCAGGAGTTTTAGATACCCAAGCTTTCTGGCAAAAGCAGTTGCAACTCTGGCAAGGTGGGAGGAATCATACATACCCCTAGGAAAGGGGCTGAATCCAGGGTGCTGAGCAGCAGTGGTCTGCAGGCCCCACTTCCACCGCACCTCACAGGATAAGACTCACTGGCTTGGAAATCCAGCCAGCCACAGGTAAGCAGGTGAGGACTAAACTCTGATTTTCTTATCTTGCCCAAATTCTTGCCTAAGGGGTCTGGGGAGTCATGCCCTACAAATCAAAAATTCTCATCACATGGGTTTTATTTAACCCTATATATTGTGACTTACTTTCCAACCTGACTCTAGCATAACATCAAGACACAAGGAAGAAAATCAAAATATTTTACTGCACAACAGGTTTCTTTGCCATATCTTGAAATGGCCCTGCAAAGCTGTCCTTTGTGGGGCAAAATTTGCGCCTATAAAGAATCTCTATTGGCCGGGCGCGGTGGCTCACGCCTGTAATCCCAGCACTTTGGGAGGCCGAGGCGGGCGGATCACGAGGTCAGGAGATGGAGACCATCCTGGCTAACACGGTGAAACCCCGTCTCTACTAAAAATACAAAAAATTAGCCGGGCGTGGTAGCGGGCGCCTGTAGTCCCAGCTACTCGGGAGGCTGAGGCAGGAGAATGGCGTGAACCCGGGAGGCGGAGCTTGCAGTGAGCCGAGATCGCGCCACTGCACTCCAGCCTGGGCAACAGAGCGAGACTCCGTCTCAAAAAAAAAAAAAAAGAATCTCTATTAACATAGCTAGGTCTTTTTCTTCCAGGCCCTCCTAATCCTAAAGAGATTGACTAAAAGTCTAGCACCTTTTAAAGATCTGAATAGGAAACATTTGTCATCTATTGTCTCTAAGGGCAACCACTATAAGATTTCAAAAGAACCTTGGTCTCCACAATCTTTTATCTTAATATGAACATTTCCTTTCTATGATCCCAGGTCTTTAGACAAACGCAATCGTCAACAAAAAAACGTTTACATTTACCTATAGCCTGGAAGCACACTCCCGCCCCCGCACTTTGAGTTGTCCCGCCTTTCTGGACCAAACCAATGTATTTCTTAAATGCATTTGATTGATGCCTCATGCCTCTCAAAAAATGTATAAAACCAAGCTGTGCCCTGGCCACCTAGGGCACATGTTCTCAGGACCTCCTGAGGGCTGTGTCATGGGCCATGGTCAGTTTTATTGGGCTCAGAGTAAATCTCTTCAAATATTTTACAGAGTTTGTCTCTTTTTGTCAACATCTGTATAATATAATGCCTATAGTTAACAATATTAAATTATGCACTTAAAAATTTGTTAAAAGGCCGAGCACGGTGGCTCACACCTGTAATCCTAACACTTTGTGAGGCCAAGGCGGGCGGATCAGGACGTCAGGAGTTCGAGACCAGCCTGGCCAACATGGTGAAACCCCGTCTCTACTAAAGATGCAAAAAATTAGCTGGGTGTGGCGGTGCACATCTGTAATCTCAGCTACTGGGGAGGCAGGGGCAGGAGAATCACTTGGACCGAGAGGCGGAGGTTGCAGTGAGCCGAGATTGCGCCACTGCACTCCAGCCTGAGTGACGGGGCAAGACTCTGTCTCAAAAAAAAAATATTTGTTAAAAGGGTAGATCTCATGTTCAGTGTTTTTACTACAATAAAAAAGGGATATAAGGTAACTTTTGGAGATGATGGGTGTTATTACTTTGATTGTGGTGATGGTAATAGGGGTATATGCATATGTCTCAATTAATCAAATTGTATATGTCAAATGTGTAATTTTTGTATATCAATTATACCTCAATAAATATCTTTTAAAAAGTCAGTAACAAGATTAATCAAAGATATTTTTAGACTCATTAGCACATAAATGCACAAGAGGGCACATGCACACAATTAAAATATTTTTCCATTTCTTGATATTTGAAAACTAACATCATATTCTCCTCTTTTATTTTAATCTGATATTTTGGATGCTTTCTTATTTGAGTTGTAATGTGTATCAATATTATATACTAAAAAGTTTTCAGCATTCAAACTTAATCATAGTAAGAGGCAATTTATGAATTATGCAAGACATATGACAGACTTCCAGATGTACCTTTATCACTGTAAACTTAGGGTTAGGCAAATACATGAGGAAGTGTTCCTCTCCAGAGTAATTTAAAATTAAAGCTGGGCACTGAATTCTCATTTAAATTTTATGAAATTATGAGGCAAAAAATCTCCAATGCTTTTTTATTTCTATAAATCTAAAGTGAATCACCAGGGAAATTTATTTTGGTGATTTTCTATTAAGTCTATTAAATGGCTAGAAGGGTAAAACATTCTGACACACAAATCAAACGATTAAGCCAATATAATAAGTATTTGATCTTTTATATACTATGTATGTGCCATTTAGAGATAAAATAGCATCCCAGTTGCTTTTGTTTGAGAAGCTTCTGTTTAATTACAATAAACAGGTTTTTATTAAAATAGATGAAAATATTCATTGTAAAAGTGAAACACAAACTGACTGATTTAAAGAAATACTTCATGATTGAAATTTGTAAAGCAGTGGTTCTCACTTTCCAGTGTGCATAATAATCACCCAGGGTGCTTATTTAAAATGCAGATTCCCCAGGTTTTACCTGCAGGCACTGGGATTAGATAGGTCTGTTTTAAATCCTAGGACCTGCATTTAAAACATATCCCCAGGTACTTTTGATATGAGTTGTCCATACATTCACTCTGAGAAATCCTGTCCTAGGCCTGTTCTCTAACTTTATTCTGTGGAGAAATCCCCTGAGGATGTTAAAATGCAAATTCTGACTCAGTAGTTCTTGAAGGTATGTGAGGATTCTAACATGTTCCCAGGTGAGGTCAATGCTTGTGGTCTGTGGGCCACACTTTGAGAAGCAAGGTTCTAAAACCTAAATATTTGTCAAATACTCTAGGAAACAACACTCTCAGAGCTAAAATTAAATAACGTCAAAGTCATTAATCTGTAATCACCAAGGAAATGCTTAGCAACAAATAAATCAGCTAAGTAGCTGTGGAGTATGTGTATGTGGGGAGGGTGAGTCAAAGATTTTTAAGTGCTAGAAAGGGGGTTAGTTAGTGACTATGCCAATTAAGGATTAAAAAATATCACTTTAGAGAAGACTTGAAGAGTACATAGACCTGTACATGTTGGATTTAATTCAAGTCCCACTATTCATTGGACAGAAAAGTGCCTTCAGTTAGGTCCAGTGAGTGTCACTCAAAGGTAATCATACTTTTTCAGCTTCCGCTGGCTAGAACAGTTGTGACAAAGCACAACATTCAGTTTTGCATCCCCCAGTCAAATGCTGCTGCAGATGAGAAATTTTTTAAACACTGCTAATGGAGAATCTGTTCAGCAAAACAAGGCAGATGATCATGAAGTCGTAAGTTTGATTAGCAGGTTTCCTTTCTAAGTTTTCCTAAGTGCCCTCTTCCCAACATCGTTACTTCTGTTTTCATCTTATGTTAAGAAATTCATTCAGCAGTTGATAGAACTCAGTTTCAGTCTCTTAATCTAAAAACAAACCAACCTAATATTGACTGCTTTATGTGCTGAGTGAAGAAGAAGCCCTGTTTACCATTCACTTCCCTGAGTTGCAGCCGTCAGACTTAAGGCTCCCACCCCATGCTCAGTTGGCTGAGCATATAAAAGCCATAGTTTCCTTAGGGAATCCATGAAATACACGTGTTAAGTTAGGTAAGTATATAATTATATGCAATACCAAATACTTTGACAAATGTTAGGATATGTAAAATTTTGTGAATATTAATAGTTTGAAGAAAGCATTCCAGTAACTCTCTCAGGTAGTATCAATCCTGGAAAAACTATAAATGTGAAAGGAAACATGTATTTCAGGAACTTACACACAGATGCAATGGACCTGGAGAGAAGGAAAGCTGTTTAGAACTGAGGTTGGGCAGAAAGTGAGTGACTGCAGGTGGCAAGAAGGAAGCCATGAGAGGGGGGCCTGGAGAATCATTTTAAGTTCTGGTTTTTTGCTTCTCACCACAGTTGTCTAAGGACAATCACCATCTTCCCCTTCACTGCAGAAAAAAGCATCAGTAGGCTGGATGTGTGGATGCCTGATTCCACAAGATTGGGTGAGAAGGTGACACAAAAAGGGGGCAGATGGACTCCTCAGACAGTCACCCCTCACCCACTTTTTCCAGTTCCCAATGGCTGGTGGATTACAATATTAGGGCCTCGCGCTGCTGCTGAATTTGCCCGGTGAGTGAGCATCAAACAGGAGTGAGCGATAGCAATTTATATGATGCCTAAGGCTTTGCAACCTGGCAAGTGATCTCTTCCCTGTCCTTAAATTCCCTGGGACTGACACGGACCACATTGAGCCTCAGGAATTTCTCCAGTACTCAGGACCAGACAAAGTGGCTGATGCTTCATCCCCATGTGAGTTTACTGTAACTGCCTGCCGCCTGAGAGGTTCTTCCTGCCCACTACATAAAGAAAGACCACGACATTGTAGTATAGAAAGAGTTTAATAGACATGAGGCTAGCCACATCACATGGAAGACAGAGTTGGTACTCAAATCATCTCATTCAAAGCTCCTACGTTAGGGGTTTTTCAAATGCAGTTTGGGGGAAGGAGTTAGGGGTGACCAGGTAACAGGTGCTTGCTTCTGATTGGTTGGAGCAGAGATGAAATCATAGGGGGTCAAGGCTATCCTGCCAGCTGAATCGCTTCTGGGTGGGGCCACAGGAGCTGGGTTGGCAGGTCCAGTTGGAGCCATGGGTGTCAGACATGCAAAAAACCTGAAAATATATCTCAAAAGGCCAATCTGCAATAGTGGTGTCATTTGCAGGAGTAACTGGGGAAGTTGCATATCTTAAAACCTCTGGAGTAATGGCTGACAATCGTTCATGGCTGAGCCTTAGCAGCACATAAGCTCCTCCCCTCCCTCCAGCCTGATGGCCTCCCACTAGGATTACAAAAGTGGCTGAGTTTGGGGGTAAGGCCTATTATCATTTAAACTATAGCCTAAATGTCTTTGAAAGTCAGCTTGTGCCAGTAGCCCAGGAATAATTAAGGGAAAGGCAAGATGGGTAGTGGGGAGGGGTGGGTAGCTCAGATTTCTTTCACGGTCATAATTTTCTCACTGATATAATTTCTGCAAAGATATTTCATATGTTTTTATAGATGATATATATTATATGATATATCATATATAATATTTATTATATATTATATATATTTCTGCCAAGATATATGTTTCACATGTTTCATATATATATATGTGAATATATATACACACCTAATACACCTGACAAAAGGAAGAGACAGGAGTGTGTGTATGTGTGTATGTGAATGTGTGTGCTCATGAATATTTATCTGTATGTGAGAGTGTGTGTGTGGCATGCCTGTGTTTATAATGTGGTGGTTACACTGACAGAATTATATTCTAATAAAAGCACAGATATACAATTACAACCTCAAATTATCCAAAAAAAATAAAGAAAATATTCTAGAAATTTTAGTTTTAGACTGATTACATCCTTGCCTTATTTCATTTCTCCATTATGATGTAATCTACTTCCTGGTGACTTAAGACCATGCATAGGCAGTTGGGGCAAGTACAAAAAGTTGCATGAGCTTCAGGCTTCTCTGACCCAGAGCCACATTAATGACAGGCTAAAACCAGCCCTGTCACTTAGCCACATGTGACAAAGCAATGTCCTGTTTCAGAGAATTTGTGTGAGAAAATCGGGAAGTGTACATGTTGATTATTCAGCAGGAAATAAGATCACACCACACATCTCAGTGACAAATGCTCACTTCCTATTCTGAGCATCATTGTCGTATAAGCCACTCTGTCCATACAAGCATCTCAATGCCCTCCTCACACAACTAGCCATCACTCAACCCTCCTACAGTCATTCCCTCTACTTGCCACTCTTGACCTGCACACCTAAAATTCTTTATAATCCATTTGGAAGTCTGGCAATATGATTGAGACTGACAAAGAATCCATATGGATCTGCAGCAACCTCAATTCTTCCCTCCTCAGAAGAAAGAATTTGACTGAGGGGCATAGGGCAAAGTGAGAGACTGAGGCAAGTTTTAGAGCAAGAGTGAAAGTTTATTAAAAAGCTTTAGAGTAGGAACAAAAGGAAGTAAAGTACATTTGGAAGAGGGCCAAGCAAGTGACTTGTGAGATCAAGTGCATAGTTTAACTTTTGCCTTAGGGTTTTATGTGTTGGCATACTTCTGTGGTCTTTCATCTCTTTTCTCTTGATACCTCCCTCGGGGTGGGCTGTCCTCACGTGCAGTGGCCTGCCAGCACTTGGAGGGGCCACATGTGCAATGTGTTTACTAAAATTGTGCACATGCTCACTTGAGGTGTTCCCTTTCAGACGAGTGTTCCTATATATCAGTTAAACTCTGCCATTTTGCCTCTTAGTGCACATGCTGGAGCCCATTTGCCCAACTCCTGAGATCTTACCAGGAAGCTGCTGATCACCAGTTTCAGGTTTTTCCTATCTGTTGGGAGACTGCCTTTCCTTGGCACTGGCTGTGACCAATTATTAGTTTAGAGAAGCAGTTTAGCAACCACCTGACCATCACCTGATGGTTCTTTGACATTCCTGGTGGTCGAGGGGCAGAGGTCTCTCCTGCCCTGCTCATGTCTGACTAGCTACCTACTGTAACATAATGAATTTATTTACCATACATCCATGCTAGAAAATAATATTTAGATAAGATAATGGCTACAAAAAGTCAATTATAATAATGTCACAACCATTTTACAGAGATTTAAAAATCTCTGTTCCCCACTCTTTGAGATATAAACACTTAGAACACTGTTTGGAACATCATCGCCTCTCAAATGCCAGCATTAGTCTTATCCTTATAATAGATTTGCTCCACAGAACACTCAAGAAAGTGATGAATGTTTCCATCAGAGAAGACAAAAGTGTTTTGTCTATAGATCACCATCCCTTAATCTAAACAGAAACATAGAAATAGGTCCTGGACTGCTTTAACTTAAATCACAAGTCTCCGTGGCAGAAGGGTATGTAAGTTACTACATGCATAGCGAATGACTCTTTCATGAAAAGCGCAAACGTGATCCTAAAAAGCTGATCTTAAAGCAACACTTGATATACATTCTTTCAACTTCTATTATAAAATTAGGGACTTGTTTTCTCAGAAAGAGTATCAGAGCAATAATGTCAGAGACACAGAAGCCAAATAATTGTGTACATGTAAATAATGTGCACATCTGTGTGTCTGTACATACGCATGATCTCAAGGAACAAGAGTTGCCTAGAGATAAAACTTGGAAGAAGAGCCGTTCCTGTGATACTCCTTGGCTTGAGAAGAGAAGAAAAGAAATACAAAATTGAGGACTTCACCTTTAAGTAACAGTCATTGTAGTTCCTCCTGTTGCATTCTTGGGTTTGGAAATCAATAGCAGTGAAGCTTCAGCAGGACGAAGGAAGCAGCTGGTGCATTTCACAGTGATATTTGAGTTCTTTTGAATAAAAAAGATATAAGAGGAAATATTTTGTTTTGAGAAAGATGATGAACAAGCATCTGTTCAGTATAGACTTTGTGCCCAGTGCCTACACCCTTCAATGTACTCACTTCTACAGTAAAATTACAGACTGTTGCAGTTCTCAAGAAGCATAAAATGTAGTTATTATCATCAGTTAAGACAGCTTGATCCAGTCTGTAAAATCTGAAGATAAGTTCCGAATATATAATCTCGCAAATAAAGGATTTTCTAACAGCAAGCTATAGGAAATTATATATGTATTGTGGTGTTTGAAATTCATAGGACATTCTGTGCTACTGTTTATGCAAATACTTTGTCATGTCACTTGTATTTGGTAATATGGAGAAAAAAATAAGAAAGATTTTTAAAAATGTGTAAAGCCATTACTGAAAATAACATTCAAAACTCAAAACTAAACAATGGTAGATAATGGTAACTGTCAATTATAAAAATGAATAAAGAAAATATGTTCATCTTACTGAATCTTTAATTTAGGAGTCTAAAACACAGTATATAGTAAAAAGGCTATGGAGGAGGACACTCCATTCACCAGTTTGTGGGAAATTACTATAGCACAGCATCTTGACAACTTTGCATGATTCTACATAGGCTGTATACTATTTTAGCTTTTTGAGGTGCAGTAATTAGGAAAAAAAAAACATATTATTCCTAATCTCCTGGATTTTACATTCTCTAGGACATGCCCGATATTGATTACATCATTATTAAATAAATTTGAAAACCACAAATCATGCATGTGACATCCAGGAAGTAACATGAGAACATATAATAGGGAGTGTGATATAGTCTGATGGGTTAGAGGAAGTGACATATTAGGTGGGAAATGAAGGATGGGAATGAGTTAGCCAGACTGAGCAGGGGAGGAAAAAGGACATCCAAGGCCTCTGCTATGGAGGAGTATAATGTGTTTGAAGAATTAATCAAAAGCAAATAGTTAAGGCTTGGAGAGCAAGGGCGTTACTGATGCCAGATATAGCCAAGATAAAGCCATGAAAGGCTGCGTGTTGAGATACTCAGTCTATATCCTAATGGCAATGGAAAGCTATTGAAATATTTTAAGCAGAAGAGTAACAAGATCAAATTTCCATTTTAAAAAAGACTGTGGCTCTAATATAGGGGATGTATTGCTGAGAAGCCTTTTAGGAGTCTTTTGTGGCAATCTAGTTTAGAGATAATGATATACAAATTAGGGTGGAAGAGATGGGAAATAGGAAAAGATGCCAAATGTAAGATATATTTGGTAAAATCAGCAGGACCTAATAATGGATTAGATCTTCATGGAAGTTGATGAAAAAAGAAGTGTTCAAGAGTGACCATAGACTAAATAACATGCACTTAATAAATGTTTTTATGGTCCCATACTTAAGTCCTATATTATGCGTTGTATAATGTATTGTATTTTTTGTATTAGGCCAATGGCTGGTTTTAGAACCAAGAAGATTTAGGTTTGTCTTGCATATAGTAATTCCTTTTTCATTTAAAAAATTTGTATAGTCATATTGAATCATGTAAATGACAATGACTCCTTTCTGAAGATATTAGCAAGTTCAGAATCAAACATGTGATCCACTTCAAGGAAGTGCCCTGGGTCTCCAGGTATTTATATCATAATGATAGGCTTCATTTTAATTTCTTTACTTTTCATTTTCTTTTGATTCTAACTCTACCTTCCTCATTTAAGAAAGAAATCTCCTTGGTACTCCATATGCTTTGTAATCTACTTCAAGGTGGCTTTAGAAAGATTGAGAATAAATATATAATATTCCAAGTCAGGACTTTTATGGCTCAATGAGAATAATGAGGAAAAAAAGAGTCAGAATTGTTTGTTAAAAACTCTAATTCACTTTTATGACAATCGCTGTATGGTTGTAGCTAAATTTAGGCATTAAGTCAGAAGGAGATATAAATATGTTTGTGCACATCCTGGTGTAGCTATTTAATCTTTTCTATATAAATGCTGTCTCTTAAGATGTGAATTCACAGCTGACAGAAAGAGTCACTATTAATTGTGATTTGGACAGGATTTAAAAAAGAAAGTGATATAAATTGGTAGATAATTATATAATTTTGATAATGATAAAGCTCAGAATTGCTTTTTTCTTATTAAAGAAAATAAAATATTTTCCAATCTCTTCTTATAAAAATCCAAGAATTTAAAATTATTTACTTAGCCAAGGATAAGAGATATTTAAAGAGCAATTTAATAATACTATTTGAATCCATATAACAGAATTCAGCCTAGAAAGTGAGAATAATTCTTTTCTGCATGTATATTGTCAAGAATTGCCTCTTCTGTGAACCCTTCCTTCGTTTCCCCCCAAATACTCAAACGCTTCTTTTTCCATTTTCTTTTAGTTATCTATACATATCTTAAATATAGCCATTGTCAAATTATATCCTTATTGTCTATTTGCTTATCTGGCACTCTGCTGGACTGCAAACACTTGCAAATAGCATTTCATCTTTGAATCACCAGCATTTCAGATTTAGAGTGGAGGAAGGAACAAATACTTATTGATTGTGTCCTATATTTTACAGTTAAAGCACTAAATGTTTTACCTACATAATCATATTTATTATTGGCAACACTGTAGGCAAATATTCTGATCTTCATTTTACAAATAGGGAAACTGAGTCTGGGTCATAGAGCCTCTACATGTCAGAACTGAAGCCCGGAATTTAAATATTAAATGACATGAGAGAACCCTGCTAGATCACAATTGCATCTGAAACTAGATGTCTCATCTCTTCCAAATAGAAACCTCATTAAAAGTAAAACAAAAATATTTAAAAGAAAAAGGCAGCTATTTAGAAGGAACCATCAATGAACATCTGCACAGAGGCTGACAAGGGAAATAAAACTGCCGTGTAGACTCCTGGAGAAGCCAACAGTGTCCAGAAATGCCCATTCACTTGGAGAGAAGGATGGGGCTCAGACAATATCACGCTCCTCAAGGCCATTTTATGCAGACAACTGAGCATAGAAACAGAATGTTTTCCACCCTAAAGTAAAGCCTTCCAATTGACAAACCTGTGCAAATACAACATCATAATTTACTTTTCTATTGCTTCTTTATAAAATACAAATGGATAAGAAAGAATCACAAACCATTACAGTAAGTACTCCAAAATGAAACACTGAGATCAAGATAAACAAATGTAACAATTAACCTCAGAGAAAATAGATATAATTTAGTTAACAGATGAGAACTTAAAAACATAATTATGATTAATATCATCAAGAATATTAATGAAGATATTGTAACCCCAGTTTAAGAATAGGATAGTATGAAATAGGCATAATCAGATAACAAAAACTATCCGTTGGATATTTATATATCCAAGAGCAAAAGTCATAGTACTAGCAGTAAACTTTCCAGGAGGCCTGGGAAGCAATAGGTCTAAATGAGAGTAGGGCAAATTGATACAGAAGGGTAGTATACTAGAAGGAAAGAACTCCAGAGACTAGGTATAATTCTTTCAAATTTACTGGCATTCTCATCTTACAATGGGGAAGTGAAGATATACTGTATATACTGGTGGAATAAAAATATAGATAAAAGTACAAATTTTACTATTGCAAAGTAACCAAGATAAGATAAAAAGAGGAATGTTTTGGAGGTGATGATAACATTGAGGGGAAATAAACTAGATTCTAAGGTATAGATAAAAGTCAATATATTATATAAAATATTGATACACATATAGTGCCATATATATGGACTATTTAGAGATAGAGGTTATTACAGGAAAAACTAAAATCAAACATAATTAAACAAATTAAAGTAGTTGACTCTGGGAATTGGATTTCTAGCAGCAGAAACTTTTCATTTATTTTTTAAGTACATGCTTATAATACACAGAAAAAAATACTATGGGAATAAGAGGATAACACAAATACGAGTAAAATATGAGTGCAATATGAATACATGTATGTATGATTACATGTGTAACTGTGCATGTATGTATGGTCACTGAATGTTCATTTGTCATTGTATTCAAAGTTTCAAGTATATATGTATACATTCTCCTATAAAAAGTAAAACTGTGAATAAACAGAAATAAAGCACTGCTAAGAAAGTGATGATAGTCTGTTAGGTTCACTCAAGAGATGTATTATCAAAAACTAGCTCTGTTAAAGAATATGATTAAGTTCTGTTTCAGTTACACACACATATTAGTTATAGGCCTAACATATGGGAGACAGGCTTATAAGAGTGCCATATTTGGACTTAGATTGCCTATGTTTGAATCTATATTCCAACACTTGGTAGCTGTGGGATCTTTGAAAAGAAAATTAATGTTTTGTGGTTCAATTGTATTTTTAAAATGTAGATTTTCATTTTTAATGTAGATTAAAAATGTAAAATGTAGATTTTCATATTAATGGTTAAATATGAAAATCTACACAAAGTGCATGCTGTATACACGTGGTACATAGTAGATGTTCAATAAATAATAGATATTAATATTTACTATATAATGTGGTTATCATATATATGAATATACATATGTATTATAAGCACAAATGTGTGCATAAAAAAACAATAAATGGTCCAACACGCTTAGTTGTATTTATCTGAAAGGTATTTGTATTTCTTTACGTATTTTTCTGTATTTTCAATTTTTAACAGTATGCCAGATTTACATTTGTAATCAGAAAAATATATGGCATTTGTTTAATTAACAGAACAATTACCTATTGGGTAATTAAGTTCTGGGTGATGGCTACACTAAAAGTCCAGACTTCATCACTGTATAATTCATCCATGAAACAAAAAACCACTTGTACCCCTAAATCTACTGAAATAAATATTTAAAAAAGAAAAAAAGGAAAAAAAAGATCTTAAGCTGACACATTAGAGGTTTAGTGTGGTTATCAGAAATAATTTCTCATATTGAGATCCTTTAGCTACTGGAATAGAATATCAGGTTTATGAAATTTTGCTTTTTGGAAACCTTAAAGCTGTACAATTATATAATCCTATTTGAAGGTTGGAGAACAGACCTCAGATTTTCAAAGCCCTAACAAGTTCAATGGTATTGGGATAGTATCCAAATTAACTTGTATTATCAAAGTCATCTTTTGTAATGGACATATTGAAGTATAGCTACTTATGTGTCTAGAAAATGAGTGGGTTGCTTTAATAAGAATTTAATTCTGGGATTTCATTCATAACATGGACATAGTTGAGAAGATCATTACTTTTCTCAAATTTAATTAATCTGAATACAGTCATGACCATTAATAATCAGATTTGATGGTGAAATAATAATCCTTTTAGAAACAAGTACGCACTGAAGTAAACAACCACAGGCTAATGACACAAAGTTCAGGCAAGTTCACTGTTGCAACTGGGTTGCAGTTATTTTATTTACAATTTAAACGTGACCCCAGTCCAATTACTTTCATGTTTTGTGTATTAGAAGTTATAAATATTACAGTTAAAAAAGACAGGCAAATATATAATTAAATACCAAATAAATAACAAATTACTTTTAGTCGTTATAATCTGTCTCCTTTCACTGAGAAAAAATAATTGAAGTCAAACAACTAAAATGCAAGACTAAAGTACATCAGTGGTTATCAAATTTGTTAACTCTTTAGTGCTGACAAGGCTATTTTAATATAATTCTTGTATTATTTAATATGACGAATTACCATCATTAACACCTATTGATATATCAAATGACATTTGTTAATCCAGGAAGAGTCATGCATTAGGTTATATTTATATTACCAAGACTATTTCCTGGGGTTCTCCTTCATACCTTATTTTGTTATATATAGTTGTAATTAACAAACTGTTTAATTAGTTTAAGAATTTGGATTTTGCACTAAATATATTTCCCCCTTTGTTTTAATTTCCTAGGAAATATTTAAGACACACAAATATGCATACAAAATAATTTAATGAGCACCTGTGTAACCAACATCACAACTGAGAAACAAAATATTGTCAGTATTGTTTAGACACCTCCTGTACCTCTACTCAATATAATAATAATAAAAGAGGGTATAACCCTCTTTCCTGACCACCTCATCAAAATAAGGCCTTTCCTGGATTTTGTATTAAACAACCTTGTTGCATTTTTTACACTTTTACTATATATAAATGTGTCCATATACAAAAAAGTATTTTTCATGTTTCCTAATTTTACATAAGCATAACTTAATTTTAAGTGATTTTTGATTTTTTGGATTTTTCCATTGATATTATGCTTTCAACAACTATCCATGTTGATTCCAGCAGCTTTGATTCATTCATTTTCTCTAAATCTAATTTCCCATTATATATTTTAACATATTCTCCATACAAATGATACTTTTTTAACAAGTGTTTTGGTATCAGAGAGATGCTAGTAGCATTCTTATACATTTCTCCGTGTGTAAATGTGCTATAGTTACCCTAGGATACATACCCAAAGGCAGATTTGATATTTCACAGACATTTTTCATATTCAAATAAATATACTCTTGAAAAATGGCTCTACAAGATGATTATTTTGATATACTCACTATCAATGATATCCCTAACCCAATGCCTTATTGCTAGACTTTATGGCCATTTCAGTTTTTTCTTTGGTGAATTCTTGTTTATGTCTTTAGCCTTTTTGTTTTTTGTTTTTTTTGCAATAGGATTGCTGGAATTTTATTTCTTTATGTTTCTGAGTATTAATCCACTGTTATTTATATTTATTGAAAAAAATTTACCAGACTATAGTTCATCTTTCCACAATATTCATAGCTTTATTTAAACTTTATTTTGAATTAACTATAGACTCTCAAGATTTACCAAAGGAGTACATACAGAGTGAACCCAGGTTGCCCCAGTGGTGTATATGTTCCTAGTTTGTTTAGTTTTTAAAGAAATACCCCCCGGGCGAGGTGGCTAACGCCTGTAATCCCAGAACTTTAGGAGGCCGAGATGGGTGGATCGCCTGAGGTCAGGAGTTCAAGACCAGCCTGGCCAACATGGTGAAACCCCGGTCTCTACTAAAAATACAAAAATAAGCGAGGTGTGGTGGCTTGTGCCTGTAATAGCTACTAGGAAGGCTAAGGCTGGAGAATCGCTTGAACCCAGGAGGCAGAGGTTACAGTGAGCCGAGATTGCACTGTTGCACTCCAGCCTGGGCAATAAGAGCTAAACTCCCTCTCAAAACAAACAAACAAAAAACAAAAAAAGAAAGAAAAGAAAAGAAAAAGTAATTCCTTAACGTTTTCTAGAGTTGCTGTGCCATTTTACATTCCCCGCACTGTATGAGTGATCCAATCTCTCTGCATCATTGCTAGTATTTGTTATTATTACTATTTTTTATTTAGCTGTTCTGACAGGTGTGCATTGATATCTCACCTTGGTCTTAACTGGTATTTCCCTGATGTCCAGTGAAGTTGAACCTCATTTCATGTGCTGATTTGCCATCTGTATATCCTCTTCAGGGAAGTACCCTTTCATATATTTTGCCCATTTTCTAATTAAATTATTTTTTAGCTATTGAGTTTTCAGGGTTCTTTATATATTCTACATACAAATTCTTTGTCAGATATGTAGTATGGAAACATTGTCTCACAGACAGTGGCTTGCATTTTTATATTTGCTTGACAGGGGACTTTTGCAGAGCAAAATGTTTAATTTTATGAACTCTGATGATATTTTTATGGATCATGCTATTATGTAATAAGGACTTTTAATCAAATCCTAGGCTACCAAGATTTTTTCCTGTATTTTTATAAAAGTTTACAGTTTTATAATCCACAATTATGTGTATGCCCTATTTTCACTTTATTATTGTATATAATGTGTGCTGGAGTGCAATGGCGTGATCTTGGCTCACCGCAACATCCACCTCCAGGGTTCAAGCGATTCTCCTGCTTCAGCCTCCCAAATAACTGGGATTACAGGCATAAGCCACCATGCTTGGCCTTGTATCTCTATTTATTTGTATCTTCCTTGACTTCTGTCATCAGTGTTTTATACTTTCAAAATACAAGTCCTACCTATGCTTTGTTAGATATACACCTAAGTGTTTCAGAGTTTTCCTTTAAAAAAAATGATTGTAATTGGTACAGGCTGAGTATTACTTATCGAAAATTATTGGGACCAAAAGTGTGCTGGATTTCAAATTTTTTCAGACTTTGGAATATTTACATATACATAATGAGATATCCTGTGGATGGGACCCAAGTCTAAACACAAAATTCATTTATATTTCATATATACCTTATATGCATAGCCTGAAGGTAATTTTATACATTTTAAAAATAATTTTGTGCACAAAACAAATTTTTGATTGCATTTTGACTGTAACCTATCACATGAGGACAGGTGTAGAACTTTCCACTTGTGGTGTTATGCTAGCCCTCAAAAAGTTTCAAATTTTGGATCATTTCAGACTTTTTTTGTTGTTGTTTTTTGAGATGAGAAATAACTATGTTGCCTAGGCTGGTCTCGAACTCCTACGTTCAAGCAATCCTCCCATCTCAGTCTCCCGAGTAGTTAGGATTACAAGAGTGCACCAAGGAGCCTGGAGATATTTTGGGTTTTGGGATTAGGAATTCTCAAACTGTATTTCATTTGTAATTGTTGTTTCCATGTGTTCATTGCTAGTATGGAAAAAATAATTTTTGTGCATTGATTTTGTGTTCTGTGACCTTACTTAACTCACTTATTGGTACTAGGAGATTTTGCAGATCATATTGGATTGCACATGGAGACAATCATAACATCTATGAATAGAATCAGTTTAATTTCTTTATGATCTTTATGTTTTTTATTTTCTTTTTTTATGGAATTATGCTGGCTAGAAATTCCTGTATAATATTAAATAGCAGTGGTTACAGTGGACATTCTTGTCATATACTATGTTGAATAGAAGTGGTAAAAACAGGAATCCTTGTCATGTTCCTTCCTCTTTTTTTCAGTATTTCACCACTGAGTATGTTAGCTGTGCGTATGTGTTTTTTTTTTTTTTTTTTTTTTGAAACAGAGTCTTGCTCTGTTGCCAGGCTGGAGTGCAGTGGCGCGATCTTGACTCACTGCAACCTCTGCCTCCCAGGTTCAAGCGATTCCCCTGCCTCAGCCTCCCAAGTACCTGGGACTACAGGTGTGCACCACCACATCCAGCTAAGTTTTTGTATTTCAGTAGAGACGTAAGCAGAAGCGAGAGACGTAAGCAGAAGCAAGAGCGCTAAGTCCTTACCAGCAGCTAAGGTAAGGAAACTTAATGAGAAAGGAGGAGACAGTCTAACCTGCAACAGAAGTAGTAACACAGGGTCTGACCCTTCCTACTGTGCTGTGAACCTTGGAAAGCTTTTAGCTGGCCTGGCTTCCTGTCTGTTCCACCCACACATATTATCATGCCCTGTGACAAAAAGCACCCATCCTTCCCACATGAACAACACTTTGAGGCTCCCAGAGAGACCCAGGGCCTGGAGAGTGCACAGGTCTCAGAGGCTGCAAATGAGGCTTCCTCTTCATCCTCCTGTTCTTTGATACCCTGGAAGAGGCTTCTACCCCTAAGACACCCAGTATACTCTAGGATCCTCAGATTGCCAACTCCTCTTCCTTCACCTCATTGAGCAAATCAGATAATGTCTCCAGCAGCCAAGAAGAGGGGAAATAAATCCAAGCACCTTGCAGTCCCCACCAGATACTGAGAACTTGCCCATACTTCCTCTAGATGAAAAAGTGGAATTGTCAAAGTCCTGCTGCTCAAGTATGAAAATGAACAAGGCCATAAGAATGGCAGAAAGGCTGAAGAATGTCATCAGGAAATACAAAAACCACTTCTCTGGAATGCTCAGGAGAGCCTCTGAGCATATGGAGCTACCCTTTGACACTGAAATAAAGAAAGTGGACTTCATCAACCACTGCTATGCTCTTGTCAACAAACTGGACCTCAGCTATGGTGGGATGCTGAGTAATAAGAAAGGCATGCCCAAGACTAGGCTCCCAATTCTTATCTTGTGTGTGATCATGATGAAGGACACCTGTGCCTTTGAGGAAGAGATCTGGGAAGTGTTGAATATGATAGACACATATTTTTGGAGGAAGTTCTTCATCTTTGGGGAGTCAAGGAATTTTATCATCAAAGATTTGGTGAAGTAAAAGCAGCTGCAGTACTGGCAGGTGTCCAATAGTGATCCTACATGATATGAGTTCCTGTGGGGGCCCAAGAATCCAGGCTGAAACCAGCAAGATGAAACTAGACTTTTCATGCTAGAGTTCTGGCCAAGATTAATGAGTCTTACTCTTGTTACTTCCCATCCGAGTACAAGGAGGATTTGAAAGATGGGAAAGAGAGAACCTGAGTCAACACTGCAGGCAAGTCTGGCTCCACTTTCATGGCTTATGCGAGTTCCAGTGCCATGTTCAGCAGCTTCTCCCAGCTCTAGCGAATACTGAGGTAGATTCTTCACTTTGGTTTTGAAGGAGGCAGTTAGAGGTCTACATAGTGAAGAGATGAGTGGAGCTGGAGAAAAGAAAATAGTGTATAACACCTTTGTTTTTCTGTTCTACATGGGTAACATGAAGATTTATCATTTGGGCGGTGATTATTCAAATGTTGTTCCTTTTACTATAGCCTTTAATTAGTCACAGAATCTAAGTTTATGAATGATATTGGCCATATATTTATTGTATCACCAAAATTAATTTAACAGGTCTCCTGCTAAGCAGCACCTAAATTGTTTTCCATTTGTGAATATGTTTATAAAACTAAAATCAACATTTTGTAAATGAATTATAAGGCTTTCTAAAAAGACAGATACAGCAAAATGTAAATTTTGTTAAGATGAGTAGGATACAACAATTTTACATTTTTCTAAATATTCTCATATTTATTTTCAAAATTTTCTTTAAATTGTTATTCTCACAAAATGTATGTTAATAACGTATACATTTATATTTTACTTCATCAATTCTTTCAATTGTAGTTGAACTTAAGAGTGAGAAAAAACTACATCACTGTTATTTTGTATTCCCCTTTTGTTTAATTAGGTTAAACAGAAAATTATATTATAATCTCACTCATATAAGCTAGATTTATACAGTCATGTCCTGAGTAACAGGATATTTTTAGCAGGTTTTATAATTCTGTTATATCAACAAAGCACTTTCCCTTCATTTGAAAAGCAAGAATTTCGCCAGAATGACCAGGTGCCAAGGAATAGGGCCAGACCAAAAAACACCTCAGCTAGTGAGGATCCAGGGGAAGAGTATTGTCCAGAGTCCATGAGAGGAACCATATGCAAAACCAAGTCCAGAGACCCCAGTGCAGAATGGCTGTTGGGATTCTGAATCTAGAGTTCAGTATCATGTGGAAAAAGAACCAGAAATGAAGAAAGTAGGGAATGTGGAGGAAGGTCCTGGACAAATTGCATGAATAGTTTTAGAAAATCTCTGAATCGCCATTGCCAGCTAAGTGGTAAGGTCATCTCAGTGGGCAAGTCGACCGCATGAAATGAACAGAGGCATGCAAGACACCCACCCTACCTTAGAATCCTCCTACCTACAGTCAGACAGAGTACAGCTAGCTCTCTTGTGTCACCCAGTGATGTGAAAAATGGATTCTGAGAGAGCTATATGTTTTGACGACCCTGGGAGTCCAGCACACCCTCATGGATGTTCTAGGGCTGGGAGCTGTCTGGAAACCTGCTGGAAATGAGTTTTTCTTTTTTCATGGAAGTTGGCTCTCCTCCATTGAGATTGGGGCCATGTGAATATTTGATATTGCTGAGTGTGTGACAAACAGTTAAGACAGGCTAGGAGTCCCAGAGTGGTGAAAGTTAGTATGGAGCTTCAAGTATGTATTGCTTTATTCACTTGGTAATTAAAAGGGGGATATGCTGTTACTGATTACCTCAGTAACTCTACAGATAAAAGGATGGGTGTCAGTATGTCTTCTAAATCAATCCAGATGATGTCTTCTGCTCAGACTGCTTCCCATGGTTTTTGAGTCTTTGGAACACCAGAGAGTAGGTGTACCAGGGCTTTAATTGCTGGCCTACATTGCCACTACTTACTGCTTGGAGCATGAAGTTGGCCCAAGGTGCAGCCATATGTAGATTGGATAGAAAACACACAGAGATGGCACACATTCTTTTTAAACTGGCTGGAGTAACCGGGAAATATGAAGTCCAATGTCCAATGTAGAAAGCATACATCATCCTGGTGTGTGTACCCCTGCCTCCAAGATTTTAGAGCCTGGGGATCAGATGTCCATTATAAATACTCACAGTGATAATTTCAGATGGGAATTAGCAAGCTGGGTGAGCAACTGGAGCATTTTGAGTTTCTTCAATGGAGGCAAAAAGCCTGACTAGAGGTAAGGCTCTACATTCTGAACCAGAGAATGTTACCTTCTGGTACTTTGATTCATTGTTTCATTTATTCATGCATGCATTCTTTCATTCATCTATCCAGCAAGCACACTGTAAACAGTATATGCTGTAGGTGAGACATGTGTCTAGCATGCCTGAAAAAATGAAATGAACTACTTGTCTCTACAGAAAATTTTAAAAATTAGCTTAGCATGGTGGCGCATGCCTGTAGACCTAGCTACTCGCAGGAGTGAGGTGGGTAAATTGCTTGAGCCTGGTAGGTCAAGGCTGCAGTGAGCCATGATGGCACCACTGCACTCCAGCCTAGGCAACAAAGCGAGACCCGTCTCAAAAAAGAAAAAAAAAAAAAAAAGACTATCTTCGTAGGTTTTCCGGTGTTCATTAAGAAAACAGGTAATTTTAAATTTCAGACATTTGTCTACAACATTATTTAAGTTCCTAATTTCCACATTCAGGAGGTTTTAGAAATCATTCTGGACTCAACATGAACAGTTGTTGGTTGATAGTCCATAACTTGCCCTGAGACCTTAGGAAAGCCACTTTGTCTCATTATATCTATGACACAAAGATTTTGTGCTCATCTGTCGTCAAACTGTTCCACTAAATTTTAAATTCAGTTTCTTAAAAAAAATTTAAAAATACGATCACAATGTTTTTGCTGACTCTAACATTTCATGTGTCTACTGGTGACATATACCTACATAAATATGTTTTCAATTATAATAGCTAGTCTTGAGGTTTTAATATATTTAGGAAGTTTGCAAGGCTTTGTGAGAATGACATTTTGTGACTTAGGCACTGTCATTTCACAGCTGGTTCACAGGAGCAAACTGTGCCAAAGAGTCTCAGCAATGCAAATTCATGATTTTCTTAGGTGGAATTTAATAACAAAAGTTGCTGTAATTGATATTTTATATTGTATTTTTTTATTTTTTCTTCAGAGAACCTTAGCTTACATTTGTGAATAATGTTGTCTTACCAGGAGTAGTAGTGTGAGTCTAGAGTCCCAGCTACTTGGGAGGCTGAGGTAGAAGGATCACTTGAGCTGGGAGTTCAAGTCTATCCTGAACAACATAGTGAGATCTCATCGCATTAAAAAATAAAATTGTCAGCCAGGCGCAGTGGCTCACACCTGTAATCCCAACATTTTGGGAGGCCGAGACAGGCAGATCACGAGGTCAAGAGATCAAGACCATCCTGGCCAATATGGTGAAACGTCGTCTCTACTAAAAATACAAAAATTATCTGGGTGTGGTGGCGCGTGCCTGTAGTCCCAGCTACTCTGGAGGCTGAGGCAGGAGAATCCCTTGAACCTGAGAGGTGGAGGTTGCAGTGAGCCGAGATCATGCCACTGCACTCCAGCCTAGTGACAGAGAGAGACTCTGTCTCAAAAAATAAATAAATAAAATAAAATAAGTCTTTATAATTTTGTCCAAATTCTTAAGTCTGAACATTATTTCCAGTAAAAGGCTAAATAAATAAGGGAATCTTGATTCCAGTTTAAAATGTTTACATTTGATTTTTATGTCATAATTAAATTTTATGTTTAAAATAGCTAGTCTTAATATTAAGTACTTTAAAAAATGACAATTAAATTATATAGAGAAATATAAACATGTGCATTAGAAAACTAGTAATTATAGTTAACTGTAATAACCACTGCTTAATCTAATTCAGACTCCTGCTGTTACGTGTTTAAGAAGACCATTTTTTATGCTTCTAAAACTTTATTTTGAAGTCAGAAGTTACTGCAATGTGATTACAGTTCAAACTCTAGTAGCATCCAAAGTCCTTGGATGTCTTTGCAGTTATGGAATTATCTTAGTAAGTACTGTTGAGGAAATTTTCTAAGTCTTATATCTCTTCTTCTGCCAAAAATGGAAAGAAATGAAATCGAATACAAAAGAAAACATCTCAATACTTGTTGTCAGAAAATGAGAAGAAAGATATTTTCCCTTTCCTAATCTGAGCCCTTTACCCTTTGAGACAAGAACTTACGTTTTTCCAATTTATAACTGAATCCTTATCAAGTATTACTCTAACCCATATGCAGGCTGCACAGTTATTTTCTCAAGGAGATTACAGTTACAAATTAAACATCACCGGAACATACATTTAAAGACCAGTATGAAAAAGTATTTAAGATAAGTATAAAATTATTTTACCCCAATAAAAATATAAATAAGAATGCATAAAAAAGTCTGAAGAAAAAAATTAATATGAATCTGATCAAGTGGTAAAGTACCTGGTACACAAAATTAAAGTATATCAGCCCCTAATGTGCCAAGGGAAAAAAGGCATAGAGATGTAGATAAATCTGGTTGAAAATTTTATGCAAACTAGTAGAAGATATAGTATTAGATAAAATATAACCAATTAAAAATATTATACTATAAAATATTTGCTAAGAGTTAACAAGGAGCAAATGGTTTGAAAAAGGCATTCAATGTACCCTAACAAGATATTTCTCTATCAAAGAAAACACTTGCAAACACTGACGTAATTTTATTGAAATATTATCAACACCAGACTCAGATATTTATTTCTTCTGCAAATTGACAAATACACAGCAACACTTTTATCAGATCCAGTGTATATTAAAACCATTAGTGGGAATTAGGTGGTTCTGGTCAGAAGCATTTTCAATTTTTCTTTCCGTTCTGTGTCCTCATTTGAAAAACAAAAAAGACACTCCATCTAGTTGTGTAAATGTCTAAAGAAAAGCTGAACACATTCAAATCGCTAGATTCCCCATAAAGGGTTAATCCTCTCATGTATGAAATAGATTTCTGGTGGCTTAGGAAGGTTGGACTTTACCTCTGGTAACCATTCTATTCTTTGTTTTTCTGAATTTAATATTGTAATTTATTTTTTATTTTAAAACTTTTAATTGATAATAATTTTACATAAGGTACAAAATGATATTTTGATATATGTATGCACTATATAATTAAGTGTTATACACTATGTAATTACACACTATAATTATTATATACTGTATAATTAATTATACAGTATATAATTAAGATAATTAACACCTCACCTCACCTACTTATTTTTTGTGGTGAGAACATTTAAAATCTACTTTCAGCAATTTTGAAATATACATAAAATAAATTATTATTAACTATGCCATCTAGGCTTTTCTATAGATCACTAAAAGTTATTTCTCCTATCTAACTGAAACTTTGTATCCTTTGACCAATATTTCTCTTTTGCCTATCCCCCCAACCTATCCTCTGGTAACCACCATTCTGCTCTCTGCTTGTATGAGTTTGACTTTTTTTTTTATATAGCACATACAAATGAGATTATGCAATATTTGTCTTTCTGTGTTTAGCTTATTTCACTTAGCATAATATCCTCCAGTTTCATTCAGGTTGTTCAAAATGGCAGAATTTACTTCGTTTTTAAGGCTCTACAGTATTTCATTGTGTGTATATACTGCGTTTTCTTTATCCATTCATACACTGATGGACACTTAGGTTGCTTCACATCTTGGCTATTGTGAATAATGCTGAAATGAATGTGAAAGTGCAGATATCTTTTCAACATACGATTTCAATTCCTTTGTATATATACTCAGAAGTGGGATTGCTGGATGATATAATTCTATTTTTACTTTTTTGAGGAATTTCCACACTGTTTTCCAAAATGGCTGTACCTAATTTGCATTTCCAATAAGAGTGTAGCAGACTTCCCTTTCCTTTTCTCCACATCCTCACCAACACTTGCTACGTTTTGTCTTTTTGACAACAGACATTCCAGCAGGTGTGAGGTGACATCTCATTATGGTTTTGATTTGCATTTCCCTGATGATTAGTAGTGTTGTGTTGTGTATTTTTTCATATATTTCTTGGCCATTTTTGTTGTCTGTTCAGGTATTTTACCCATATTTTATTATTTGCTTTTTGGCTATTGAGTTGTTTGAATTCCTCATATATTTTGGATTAGCTCTGTATCAAATGTATGCTTCACAAATATTTTCTCTCCGTCCTTGGGTTGTCTCTTTTCATGGTTAACTCTTTCCTTGGCTGTGAGGAGCTTTTTGATTAAGGTAATCTCATTCATCTATTTTTCCATTTATTGTACCATCTTCAATTTCTTTCATCAAAGTTTTAGAGTTTTCAATATTCAGATCTTCTACCTCCCTGGTTAAATTTAACCTTAAATATTTACTTTTGTCTGATGCTGTTATAAATTGAATCATTTTCTTAATTTATTTTAGAATAGTACATTGTTAGTGTATAGAAATGTTACTGATTTTTGCATGTTGATTTTGTATCCTGAAACTTTAATGAATTTATTAGTTTTAGTACTTTTATTTGGTGGAATTTTTAGTTTTCTATGTATAAGATCATGTAATCAGCACACAGAAACAGTTTCACTTCTTCCTTCCTTATTTGGATGACTTTTACTTATTTTTCATGACATGTTGTTCTGGCTCAGACTTCGAGTACTACGTTGAATAGAAGTAGTGAGAGTTGGTATTCTTTTCTTGTTCCTGATCTTAGAGGAAAAGTCTTCCACTTTTCATCACTGATTATGTTAACTGTGAGTTTGTTACTTATAACCTTTGTGGTGTTGAGTTTGCTTTTCTTCTATACCTATTTTGTTGAGAGTTTAAATCACAAAAGGGTGTTGAATTTTGTCACATGCTTTGCCCTATCTATTCAGATGATCATGTGGTTTTGTCCTTCATTCTGATAATATCATGTATAACTTATCGATTTATATATGTTGATCCATTTATTCATTCTATGGATTAATCCCATGTAATCATGGAGAATCATTTTTTAATGTGCTGTTGAATTTAGTTGGCTAGTACTTTGTTGAAAATTTTTACATGTATGTTCACTAGGGATATTGGCCTGTAGTTTTTTGTATTGTATTGTCTTCGTCTGTCTTTGTTATAAGGGTAATGTTGGTTTTATAAAATAAGTTTGAAAGTGTTTCCTATTCTACAATTTTTTGGAAGAATTTGAGAAAGAAAACTTTTATTTCCTCTCTAAATGTTGCATGAAATTCAGCAATGAAGCCATTAGGTCCTAAGCTTCTCTTTAATGAAAAAATTTTATTACTGATTTAATCTTTTTACCTGTTTTCGGTCTTTCCAGATTTTATATCTTTTTAATAATTCAGTCTTGGTTGTTTCTAGGAATTTATCCATTTCTTCTAAGTTATCCAAATTGTTGGTGCATAACGGTTCACAGTATTTTTATATGGACCTTTGTATTTCTTCATAAATATTCATTAATTTTGTTTTTAATATTCTTTCTGCATGCATCTATGTGCATTCATACATTGTAAGTCAAAAAAACATAATTTTTTTGCTTTGAAAAAATGAACCAGAAGTGAACAAGTGAAATTTTAAATCAAAAATACATTACCAGTGACATTAGCACCACAAAAATGAAATAGATGTAAATCTAATGAAATATGCAAAAGATGTATATGAGGGAAACTACAAAAATCTCGTGAAAGAAATCAAACAAGAAGTAAATAAAGTGAGAGATATTCTATGTTTATGCATAGGAAAACTGTAAAGCAAGCTAATTTTCAATTGTGATTATGATTATTCTCCTCGCTTTGCAGTCACATCTAGCTATTAATGCCTTGTATTTGATTTCGTTTCTTCAACCTGACACACCCAACATTCAAAGGTAGAAAATTGTGACTTAACCATTGTTTTAGGAACCAAATCTTGTTCTCTTTGTAAACGATTCTTTCTAGCACCTTCTTATCGCTTCACTGTCTTGATGTCCTCATGATTCCTAACCACTGTAGAGGTTAACATCTACACTTGATCTTAGCCAAAAGGCTGAGAAGTGATATAGAAGTTATCATCTAACAACAAACAATTGTTGAATGACAACTACGTGTCAGGTACTGTGAGAGGCTCTAAAATTATAGATAACAATCTCCATCCTCAAGTTGCATAGGTACTAATGAGAAAGGCAGATAAGCCAAGAGTTACAGGAGTTGTGAATAAATTCTGAATGACTTCCTAGAAATTTCTCTGAGAGCAGAGTGGAGGCATACCTAATCTTTCATTGGTATTATCTATGTTAGCTATTTATAATTGTGTAACATATTAACATAAATTTAGCAGCTCAAAACAATACTCATTTATTATATCACAGTTCCCATGAGTCAGTAGTCTAGGCGAGTCTTCGATGGGACATCTGCTGAGAGTCTCACACATTTTCAGTCAACGTATTTCCCAGAATTTCCTAGTATATATGGATTGTTTGCACATGAAAAATAATATGGACTATTAAATATGTAAAATAAAGTTTAATTATATTTAAAATTAATTTTCATAAAATTAATTTTTTATAAAATTACATATGAAGTGGTTGCATAAAACTGTAAATCTTGTTTCTCTTTTCAGTTAAAAGAATATTTCTTTTAACTGAATTTTCCAACATAAAATTTTGTGAGAAATAAAAACTATAATGTGATTAGTGGTTTGATCAAATGCTTCTGAGTCCCCTTGTTATGTTAATTCATAACATTGCCTTAGAAAACTGCTAATGTTAATTTATAGTAGCATTGTAATGAAGTCAATTTCATTCTTTAAAGTAGACTATTGGAATATTAACATTCTATTCTGTAATTCTTGTATCAGTTAAGATATAATTGCACTTAATTTGGCATCTGAATTTATTAAATCATAACTTTTGATTGCACATACTTTGTCTTGCCTGAGAAAATATTATGAAAAAAGAGCAATCATGAACTCATATTGCTGTCAAATTAGATAAACTATTTGCAGTCTAATAGATTACAGTGAATTATAAATACTTATGTAGAAAATGTATCTATTAATTTATTAATTCAATTATATTGGTACATATATTAAAAAGCAATTATACACTTAAATGTATATTTGAGCAATCTAGAACCCAGCCTACTTTGCTCCTGTTCTAATAAATGTGCAATAACACATTTGCCATTAATTTGCCATTAAGAACCACATGCTTAAACCTATAAAGTAATTAGGCCTCTATTTGATATCTTTACCTTTGTACAACAGAAATATTTCTACTAACACTGCTATCAAAAAAAGGTCGTTTGTTTTATTTTAGGTGACGTATTTGAACTTTCAAATAAAATGAAATGATTTATATAAATTACCTTCAAAAATAGTAAGATTCTAAAGAATTTTCCAGTAAGATTCTTGGAAATTCTAAGTTAGAGGAAACCCTACAAAACCTTCCCAAATATTAAATGCCAGAAATCTAAAGCAATGTCTGCTCTCCTGTGGATGGGAGATTAAATGTTAGAACCTTGAGCAGAATCATGACTCAGTCCTGGAGGAAATCCACTTTCTGGGAGAAACGGTTACTGGACCCCCAAACATAGCACACAAGGACCGCAAAACACACAGCACTGAATTAACACAGCCCTGGCCACTGTCTTCGCTGTGGTGACAAGCGTGTGAACATCTATTCTTTTTAGTCCTTATTTCCTAAGTAGGAAATCAACAGGCATTGCTCAGCTTTTGTGCCTGGAGGAAAAGGAGCAGCAAGTATGGGCATCAAGTATTAATATAAAGGGAAAAGGAGGGTATGCTTGACCTCGGGGCTAGGTTAAGGTAAGATTCCAGTTGCAGCCACTTGCAATGGCATAGCCAATCCTATCTCATCAAACCTTTGGGCCTTTTTTTTTGGCAACAACGACTCCTACTCCTTGTTACACTTACCTCTCAGGCTTTTGTTGCCCTTTTTGGTGTACAAATGGTTTGGTTAGAAACAATTGAGATGATAGTCCAGGCATTTCTGTTTAAAGGAAGCCCAGGTGAGAGTCAGCATCCCTCAGCAATTTATGCAAATTAGTCTAATTCCACCCTTGAGATCTACATACAAAAGGGAGTTTCAGCCTTGCCGAATCAAATGAAAGGCCAACAGGATAAAAGGTGTTCAATCCCAGGCAGAAGACTCTGTAAGGTCTTCTGGTGATTTATGTCATGAAACAATTCGGTCTAAGGGTATACCATGCCAGTTGTTAAATATACTGAATTTCACTCTGGCCTTCTTTTTTATGTTCATTCATGTTATAGCATGTATCAATATTTTATTCCTTTTAATGGCTGAATAACATTCAATTTTGTGGATATTTCACATTTTTGTTATCCATTCATCAGTTGATGGACATATGATGTATAATACTTTTTTGTGATCCTAAATGTCTCAAAATGGAGTCACTTATGACAAATGACTCAGATCACAGTAAAAATACTGACCTCAGAGAATAATAATTATATGAATGGTGGACTGAGGTAATAAGATAACACTTGCTGTGGCCAGGCACTCCTGAAACCTGAGAAGACGATGAAGCCAAAAGGCAGCTGAGCTAGCTATGGACATTTCTCTGGCGGATCATAAAAAATGCAAAGAAACTTACCGTGGCCAACACCTGCAGAAACTCTTCCCTTTTATGTCTGCAGCAATGGCTGAAAGTCCTGCTAAGAGAAGAGCAGCAACCACTTCCTCCCGGCCCCTCCAATGGAGTTAGCACAACTAGGCTGATTAGAACCTGACAGGAGAACACATGGGTTATTTTTACATTTTGGCTATTGTGAATAGTGTTGCTATAAAAATTCGTGTAGAAGTTTTTCTTTGAACATCTGTTTTCTATTCTTTTGAGAATATACCTCGCAGTGGAACTGCTAGGTCCTATGGTAATTCTGTGTTTAACTTTTTGAGTAATCTCCAAACTATGTTCCACAACAGATACACCATTTTACATTTCTACACACAATGTATAAGGGCTACGATTTTTCTACATTCTTGCTAACACTTGTTATAATTTTTATTTTGATTGTAGCCATCTCATTGGGTGTAAAGCAGTATCTCATTGTGGTTTTGTTTTGCATTTTCCTAATGATAAATTATGCTGAGCATCAATTCATTTGTGTGTTGGTCATTTGTATATTTTCTTTGGAGAAAAGCCTATTAAAATCTTATGCCCGTTTATTTTTTTTGTTTTGTTTTCTGTTGTTATTACAGTGTTTTATATATTCTGGTTATTAATTTTTTAACAAATATATAATTTACAAATATTTTCTCTAATACTGTGGCTTTTTTGTTCTCTTGATAGTGCACGTATTAGTCAGGGTTTTCCAGAGAAACAGAACCAATAAGAGATGGATGGATGGATAGATAGATAGATAGATAGATAGATAGATAAAGAGGGAATTTGTTATGGGAATTGGCTCACACAATTATGGACACAAGAATTCCCATGATATATCATCTGCAAGCTGGAGAACCAGGAAAGCTGTCGGTGTAATTTAGACTGAATCTGAAGGCTTGATAACTAGGGACACTGCTGGTGTAAGTCATGGAGTCCAAAGGCCCATGAACCAGGAACTCTGATGTTTGAGGGCAAAATAAGATGGATATCTTAGCCTAGGAAAAGAGAGTTAATCCTCCACTTTTCCACTGTCAGAACTCTCAACAGATTGGATGATGTCCACCCACATTAGTGAGGGTATATCTTCGCCCAGGCTGGAGTGCAGTGGTGCAATCTCAGCTCACTGCAACCTCCACCGCCCTGGGTTCAAACAATTCTCCTGACTCAGCCTCCCAAGTAGCTGAAATTACAGGCACCTGCCACCACGCCCCGCTAATTGTTGTGTTTTTAGTAGAGACAGGGTTTCACCATGTTTCCCAGGCTGGTCTCGAACTCCTGACCTCAGGTCATCCGCTGGCCTCGGCTTCCCAAAGTGCTGGGATTACAGGCATGAGCCACAGCAGTTTGCTGATTCAAATGTCAGTCGCTTCTGGAACACCCTCACAGACACACTCAGAAAGAAACTTTTACCTGCTATCTGAATATCTGTTTTTAAAGTAACGGCAAGAACCACAATTACTTTTGCACCAACCTAATACCTTCACATTTTATTCTTGTCCCCATCTATGTCTTCTCTCCTTCGGTAACTTTCATTATGCATATGTTAATGTGTTTGATGGTGTCCCACAGGTCTCCTGGGCTTTGTTAACTTATTTTTTTTTCCTCTGTTCTCCTCAGACTGGATAATCTCAATTGTCCTATTTTCAAATTTGTCGGTTATTTGTTCTGTCTTCTTATTATGCCGTTTTTCTTTTCTACTAAACTTTTTGTCCGTTATTATACCATTCAGCCCCAGAGATTCTAGTTGGATTATTTTTATATTTTTCATGTTTTTATTGATATTTTCTTTCTTTCATACATGTGTGTCCTTTGTTCCTTTAGTTATTTGTCCATGGTAATTTTTTAGTTCTTTTAGCATATTCAAGACAGTTGATTTAAAGTCTCTTTGGAAGTTCGGTATTTGGCCATCCTCAGGGACTGTTTCTATGTTTCCATTCATTTATTTTGTGTATTTATGATTGGGATATACTTTCTTTTTTCTTTGCTTGCCTCATGATTTATTTTGAAAATTGAACATTCGGAATATTGTAAAAAACTGTGAGTTTTTTATTAGATCTCAGAATTTTGAAAAAAAAAGATTCTGAGTTGCAATATTAGAAAACAAATTATTCTACCTCCTAAGGGTTTGTTCTGCTGGTTATTGTAGTTACTTTTCATTAAGTGACTTTTATGAACTGTTTTTATAAAGTGTATATATTTTGCATGTGTGGAAATTGATGTGTTTGTTCCATTAGCTTAGTAATCAGCTAGAGATCTGACAAACAATACCTAAAATGCCATAAGGCAAAAATAAATAAATATTTAAATATCTTCCAGTCTTTGCAAATTGGGTCTGTGTTGGGACACCCCTACAAAGCTTAGCTAGGTTGTTTATAACTCTATCTTAACATTTAATTTCTGCTTGCACAGAGCTTAACTATTAGCTAGTAGTGAAAGCTCATGGTCTTCTTACTTATTTTCCGAGTATGCATTTTTGTCCTGGGAATGTATATGGCCTCCTAGGTTCCCCAACATACACCAAAACTTTTAAAAGTACTTATTGCTTCAAGTATCTTCTCTCTCAGCTTCTTTTTTTACCAGGCTTCTCATTCTGTCTAATGTTGGCATCAGTTTTAGTCCTTCACCCCAGGTGGCTGTAGCTAATACTTTTGCATTTAACATTTGCTTTTGACAAATGTTGCTCAAGAAGCCACTTCAGCCCTGGCAATGCTTTATGCAAGTTTAACAAACACAAGCTCTTGAGCTAATCCTTCAGAGGTATATCAGACATGTCAAAACACACAACCCTTTTGCTTTGAGAATAATGTGTATATTGCTCTCTCTAGTACCAGAAACTTTTAACAGGTATGTGGATTCTTCCATTCATGGCTACTGCCAAGCTGAGGAGTAGGTTATAAAAAATGATTAGGTTAAAACACCAAAATATTCTCTTATCAATATTCAACAGCTTTTTTTTAAATTGAGTTTTCCTGATTGCTGTGAGTTTTTTATTAGATCTCAGAATTTTGGAAAAAAAATTGATTCTGAGTTTGTGCCAGCCTATCTATTATTTTATGGAGGGACAAAGTTTTAATAGTTTTTACTGTGCCATTTTTGATGACTTACAAAAGTTATTTTTATATCAGAAGGAACTGAGTATTGTGTGAAAGTAGTTTTCTTTTTTTCCTCATAATTTCAATGGCAATTTACAATCTATTTGCTCTTTGATTTTGATTCAACTTATTACAACTGTTTCTCTTTTGTTTTTGTTGGTAGCTACTCTCCTCTCTACATGCCTATACCACTGACTTCTCTGGTTAACATAGAAAAAATAAAATCTCATCCTGTCAATGAACATTTGGGAAGAATTATTAACCTCATGATGACCATAGGAATTTGGGGAAACGTTACATGAAAACTGAAGTCTCAAATCAAAATAGTAATTGTTCAGAAAATTACACATAATATGAGTCTCCTCTACATTGGTGTATCTTCTCCCACTTTAGTCACCCTAATTCATTTCCTTATTGTTATCATATCATTATCATCCCACACTCAACAATCACATACTCCTTAAACAAATGTGAGGATAAAATCTGGGAATCAAAAATCTGTACACATGTGGTAGTTATTTATTATTAGGCATCTTCTCTGAGTTTCTTATCAATGGTACTACCACTTAGTCTGCCAGGTTCTGTGTGCTTTGGAGGTACAAATATTTTAGTACCAAGCAACACCACTTCAAATGCCATATACTAAATGAAGAAATAGTAATTTCTATTGGTCTACACCCATGCTAATTTTATAGACCTGATTACTATTGCAAGAAACCTTAGAATATGGAAAAAGGAATACAGCAAATTTTAAAGTTTGACATTTTTAAGCTAGATTCTCAAGAATTTTAATTTATTATTTTATTTATTACTCCCCAGGGTTTAATTTACCAAAAAAATACAGCAAGTATTCTAGGCTTGAGGACAGTAAATACCAAAGAAAGGATATGATTCCTGCCCTCAGAGTAGTCACATTAAAGTGAAGGAAGCAACCTTGTATAGGACTAATCTAACTTACAATTAAACTGTTTTAATTTGGAGTAGGCGCCCTCTCCAGGTGGATGGTAAAAGTTTACTGAGCACATATTACATTCATAAAAATAAAAAAAAAATGCATCTTTTGCTTCAGTGTATGCAACCTTGTACTGAGCGATCCTTGCCCTCAACAAGGTGCTCCTTGCAAGGCATCATCTATGCTAGTGTACATGGTGTCCTTAAATATGTCCACTAATTTCTATAACACACACAGAGCATGACAATTTGTATAATAAAAGGAGGAATTTATTTGTTTATAATGGTACAGACAAGAGATAACTGATAAACAAATATGTTTGATCAAAGAGAATGAGTAGAAATTTGTCAGTTAAACAATGAGATGATCAAGAGAGATGTGTTAGGGAGAAGACCACGAAAAGAGCAAGGCAAAACAGGTAAGCATGAAATTTGACGGACACTTGACCAGAGAACTCTGAGAATGGTTTGTAATAAGTGACAACAAATTGTTTGCTTAGATAAGATAAAATGATATTGAAAAGAGCAGTAAAGTTCAAATTGAATAAATTAGGTTTTGTTTTACTGAAGGTATTGAACATAGATATAATCTGATTTCATCTTTGTTTTATAGTCTCTGTAGCCAATATTGGGTGTATATTCATTTGAAGACAAAAACAGGAATCAGGGAGACTGGCTAATTGGATCTTGCAATCTATTCTCTGCTGCCTTTCATTTTTTTCTATGATTCTGGAAAGGAATATGCAAATCTACTGTTTGATTACTAGCAGTAGAAACAGAAAAAGGACTGTAAGAAGCAATGGTAAAAGAAAATGTGACAAAACTTGATTTGATAAAAGAAAGAGGAAGAAGAAAATGGGGTATAAGGGAGAACTGTAAAGATGAATCTGGCTGTAAAAATAAATATTAATAAGGGTATGGATGATATTCAAATTTGAAGGAAGGTAAATTTTCATTTACTTGCAGAGCAAATAAATGGCAAATTTTTTAATCAAACATTTTTTTTTCCAAGAAATATGGTAATAATGGGCGAGAGAGGAAGGGTGTTCATTTTATTCTCACAATAACATCCAGAGTCTAAATACAGCTTTCTGGTATTTGCTAGAGAATGTCATACCACATACTCTGTATTTTTATTAAGCAACCTGTTTATATGTTATTCCATTTAAATATGTATTACTTTCTGCAAGTGTTTGTGAAGTAATCTCTCAGGAATGCAGTTAAGATTCTGTAAAAATGACGGAATTTACTCAGTATAGTCATCCAAACCTTTTTTTAAAATTTACTTAACTTTTATTTTAAATTCAGGGGTACATATGCAGGTTTATTACATAGATGAATTTGTGTCTTGAGGGGTTGTTCTGCAGATTATTTTGTCACTCAGGTATTAAGCATAGATTATTTTTCCTGGTTCTCTCCCTCCTCCCACCCTCCTCCCACTGATAGGTGCCAGTGTCTGTTATTCTCCTCTATGTGTTCATGTGTTCTCATCATTTGGCTCCCGTGGTCTCATCATTTAGCTCCCACTTATAAGTGAGAACATGCAGTATTTGGTTTTCTCTTCCTGTGTTAGTTTGCTTAGGATAATGGCCTACAGCTGCACCCATGTTGCTGCAAAGGAGATAATTTCATTCTTTTTATGGCCGTATAGTATTCTATGGTATATATGTACCACAATTTCTTTAGTCTACCACTGACAGGCATTGAGATTGATTTCATGTCTTTGTTATTGTGAATAGTGCTGCAATGAACATGTGCACACATGTGTCTTTATAATAAAATGATCTCTATTCCTTTGGGTATATGCCCAGTAATGGGAATGCTGGGTGGAATGGTATTTCTTTTTTTAGCTACTAGAGGAATCAGCACACTGTCTTCCACAATGGTTAAACTAACTTAGACTCTCACCAACAGTGCATAAGCATTTTTTCTCCACAACCTCACCAGCATCTGTATTTTTTGACTTCTTAAGAACAGCCATTCTGACTGGTGTAAGATGGTATCTCATGTGGGCTGCAATTTGCGTCTCTCTAATGATCAGTGATGCTTTCTTCCTATGATTGTTGGCTGCATGTATGTCTTCTTTTGTGTAGGGGTTCAGTCAGGATGGTGGGGAAAATTATAAAATAAAACACGAACCTTCTTGGAAGGCCAAAAGGTTTTTGCATAGCTTCAGATAGTTTGGCTGAAAGCAGCCAGTCTCTTTGCAGGAACCAGAGTGCTTAGGGCGCAGATACAAAGGAATGTAGAGTAGTTTATCTAAAGAGCTTGTTTACTCATGTGGTCCTAAAACTAACCTTTGATTACTCATGGGCAGGATGGCTCTCTCGGGGGTAGGTAACCAGGTTGATTACCCTCTAATGGTGTTGACTCAAAGCTTTTGTCATTTAATGTGTGCTAAATAAATGCCAAGAAGGCCAGCTAGCTGGGGCCGTGGCTGACAGCACTCTCCTTAGAGTCTGTAAGTGGCCTGGATACTTGGCCGGTCTGACAAGCAGAATATCTGTGTCAGTGTATGTTATGCATCCGTCATTGAATCAGGATATGCGAGACAGACTCCTGCACTTTTGAAAAGTGTCTATTCATGTACTTTAACCATATTTTAATGGTGTTTTGTTTTTCTTTTGTAAATTTAAGTTTCTTGTAGATGCTGGATATTAGACCTTTGTCAGATGCAGTTTGTAATAATTTTCTCCCATTCTGTAGGTTGTCTGTTTACTCTGTTGATAGTTTCCTTTGTTGTGCATAAGTTCTTTCATGTAATTATATACCACTTGATAATTTTTGCTTTTGTTCCAATTACTTTTGGTATCTTCATCATAAAATTTTTGTCCATTCCTATGTCCAGAATGGTATTGCCTAGGTTGTCTTCTAGGGTTTTTATTATTTGGGGTTTCACGTGTAAGTCTTTAACCATAATGAGTTAATTTTTTATATGATGTAACGAAGTGGTCCAGTTTAATTTTTCTGCATATGGCTAGCCAGTTATCGCAGCACCATTTATTGAACAGGGAATCTTTTCCCCATTGCTTGTTTTCAGGTTTGTCAAAGATCAGATAGTTCTAACTGTTCAGCCTCATTTCTGGACTCTCTATGCTGTTCCATTGGTCTATGTGTCTGTTTTTGTACCAGTACCATGCTGTTTTGTTTACTGTAGTCCTGCAGTATAATTTGAAGTTGGATAGTGTGATGTCTCCAGCTTTATTCTTTTTGCTTAGGATTACCTTGGCTATTCAAACTCTTTTTTTGGTACCATATGAATTTTAAAATATTTTTTCCTAATTCTTTGAAGAATGTCAGTGGTAGTTTAGTGGGAATAGCTTTGAATCTGTAAATTGCTTTGGGTAGTAAGGCCATTTGAATGATACTGATCCTTCCTATCCATGAGCATGGAATGCTTTTTCATTTGTTTGTGTCATCTCCAATTTCTTTGAGGAGTGTTTTGTAGTTCTCCTTGTAGAGATCATTCACCTCCCTGGCTAGTTGTATTACTAGGTATTTGGTTTTTTTATGTGACAGTTGTGAATGAGATTGCACTCCTGATGTGGCTCTCAGCTTGACTGTTTTTGGTGTGTAGGAATGTTAGTGATTTATGCATATTGATTTTCTATCCTGAGACTTTGCTGAAGTTGTTTATCAGCTTAGGGAGCTTTTGGGCTGAGACTATAGGGTTTTCTAGATATAAGATCATGTCACCTGCAAACAGTGATAGTTTTACTTCCTCTCTGCTTATTTTGGATCCCTTTATGTTTTTCTCTTGCCTGATTGCCCTGGCAAGGACTTCCAATACTATTTCGAATAAGAATGGTGAGAGAGGGCATCCTTGTCTTGTGCTGGTTTTCAAGGGGAATTCTTCAAGCTTTTGCCTATTCAGTATGATGTTAACAGTAGGTTTGTCACATATGGCTCCTATTATTCTTAGGTATGTTCCTTCAATATCTAGTTTATTGAGAGTTTTTAACATGAAAGGATGTTAAATTTTATTGAAAGCCTTTTCTGCATCTATTAATATAATCTTGTGTTTTTTTTCTTTAGTTCTGTTTGTATGAGTCATATTTATTGATTTGTGTAGGTTAAACCAACTGTGCATTAAAGAAATAAAGCCTACTTGATCGTGGTGGATAAGCTTTTTGACGTGTTGCTGAATTCCATTTGCCAGTATTTTTTTGATGATTTTTGCATCAATGTTCATAAAGGATATTGGCCTAAAGTTTTCTTTTTTTTTTTTTTGGTTGTGTCTCTGCCAGGTTTTGGTATCAGGATAATGTTGGCCTCATAGAATGAGTTACGGAGGAGTCCCTCCTCCTCAGTTTTTTGGAATACTTTCAACAGGAATGGTAGCAGCTCTTCTTTGTACATCTGGTAGAATTCAGCCACGAATTTGATCCTGGGCTTTTTTTTTGTTGGTAGGCTATTTATTACTGACTCAATGTCAGAGCTTCTTATTAGTCTTTTCAGATATAAAATTTCTTCCTGGTTCAGTCTTGGGAGCGTGAATGTGTCCAGGAATTTATTCATTCTTCTAGATTTTCTAGTTTTTATGCATAGAGGTGTCCATAATATTCTCTGATGATTGTTTTTATTTCTGTGGGGTCAGTGATAATATCTCCCTTGTCCTTTCTGATTGTGTTTATTGAATCTTCCATTTGTTCTTCTTTATTAGTCTAGCTAGCAGTTTATCTATTTTATTAATTTTTTCAAAAAAAAAACAACTTCTGGATGTGTTGATCTTTTGAATGGTTTTTCATGTCTCAACCTCTTTCAGTTCAGCTCTGCTTTTGGTTGTTTCTTGTCTTCTGCTAGCTTTGGGATTTCTTTGCTCTTGGTTCTCTAGTCTTTTAGTTGTGATGTTTGGTTGTTAACCTGACATCTTTTTTACTTTTTGATGTTGTCATTTAGTGCTATATATTTCCCTCTTAACACTGCCTTAGATTCATGCCATAGATTCTGGTATGTTGCATATTTGTTGTCATTAGTTTCAAATAACTTGATTTCTGCCTTAATTTCATTATTTACTCAAAAGTCATTCAGGAGCAAGTTATTCAATTTCCATGTAATTGTATGATTTTGAGTGAATTTCTTTTTTTTTTTTTTTTTAGATGGAGTCTCATTCTGTCGCCAGGCTGGAGTGCAGTGACACGATCTCAGCTCACTGCAACCTCCACCTCCTGGGTTCAAGCGATTCTCCTGCCTCAGCCTCCTGAGTAGCTGGGACTACAGGCATGTACCACCATGCCCAGCTGATTTTTGTGTTTTTAGTAGAGACGGGTTTTCACCATGTTGGCCAAGATGGTCTCGATCTTTTGACCTCTTGATCCACCCGCCTCAGCCTCCCAAAGTGCTGGGATTACAAGCATGAGCCATCATGCCCGGCTGAGTGAATTTCTTAGTCTTGAGTTTATTTCACTGAACTGTGGTCTGCGACATTATGTGGTATGAATTCAGTTCTTGTGCATTTTCTGAGGAGTGTTTTACTTCTGATTATGTAAACAATTTTAGAGCAAGTACTGTGTGGCAATGAGAAAAATGTATATTCTGTAGTTTTTGAGTGGAGTATTCTGTGTGTATCTACCAGGTCCACTTGATCCAGAGCTGAGTTCAAGTCCTGAATGTCTTTGTTAATTTTCTGTCTCAATTATCTGTCTGAGATTGTCAGTGGGGTTGTTAAAGTCTCCCACTATTATTGTGTGGGTGTCTAAGTCCCTTTGAAGGTCTCTAAGTACTGGCCTTGTGAATCTGGGTGCTCCTGTATTGGGTGCATATATATTTAGGATAGTTAGCTCTTCTTGTCGAATTGGACCCTTTACAATTATGTAATGCCCTTCTTTGTCTTTTTTTGATCTTTGTTGGTTTAAAGTCTGTTTGGTCAGAAACTAGGATTGCAACTCTTGCTTTTTTTTGTTTTCCATTTGCTTGGTAAATTTTCTTCCATCCCTTTATTTCGAGCCTAGGTATGTCTTTCATGTGAGATGGGTCTTTTAAAGGCAGCATACTACTGGGTCTTGTTTCTTTATCCATCTGTCCACTCTGTCTTTTAATTGGGGCATTTATACCATTTACATATAACGTTAGTATTGTTATGTGTGGATTTGATCCTGTCATCATGATGCTATCTGGTTATTTTGCAGAGTTGTTTATGTGGTTGCTTCATAGTGTCACTTGTCTGTGTACTTCAGTGTGTTTTTGTAGTGGCTCATAACCATTTTCCTTTCCATATTTAGTGCTTCTTCCAGGAGCTCTTGCAAGATGAGTCCAATAGTAATGAATTCCCTCAACATTTGCTTGTCTGAAAATAATCTTATTTTTCCTTCACTTATGAATCTTAGTTTGACTGGATATGAAGTTCTGAATTAATTTTTTTTCTTTAAGAATGTTGAATATTGGCCCCCAATCTCTTCTAGCTTGTAGGATTTCCACTGAGGAGCTTGCTGTTAGTCTGATGGGCTGTCCTTTGTACATTACCTCTGCTTTGTCTATTCTGCTATTAATACGTGTGATTGCATTTTGAAGTTCTTGTAGTGTGTTTTTCAGCTCTAACAGGTCAGTTATCTTCCTTTCTAAACTGACTATTTTGGCTGTCAGCTCCTGTATTGTTTTATCCTGATTCTTAGCTTCCTTGCATTGGGTTACAACATGCTCCTTTAGCTCAGTGAGGTTTGTTATTACCCACCTTCTGCAGCCTACTTCTGTCATTTCAGCCATCTCAGCCTAAGCCTAATTCTGAGCCCTTGCTGGAGAAGTGTTGCAGTAATTTGGAGGAAAAGGCACACGCTGGCTTTTTGAGTTTTCAGCATTTTTGCATTAATTCTTTCTCATCCTTGTGGGCTTATCTACTTTTGATCTTTGAGGTTGCTGATCATTGGATGGGGTTTTTGGGTTTTGTTGCTGTTGTTTTCTGTTTGTTTTTCTTTTAACAGTTTGGGCACTCTTCTGTAGGGTTGCTGTGGTTTGTTAGGAGCCTGCTCCAGACCCTAGTTGCCTCGTTTTTTCTCATACCTGGAGGTATCACCAGTGAGAGCTGCAAAATGCCAAAGATGACGGCCTGCCCTTTCCTCTGGAAGCTCTGTCTCAGGGGGGTTCTGACCTATTGCCAACCCAAACGTGCCTGTGGGAGGTGACTGGAGGCCCTGGTTAGGAGGTCTCACCCAGTCAAGAGGAATGGAATCAGGGACTCACTTAAAGAAGCAATCTGGCTGCTTTTTGGTAGAGTAGTGGTGCTGGGTTAGAGACCCCTTCAGCCCCTGATCAGCTTGAGCTTTCAAAGGCCTACAGGCTAAACCGGCTGAGAAGCCTGAATGGCTAAGCTGGTGGCCTGCCCTGCCCCTCAGGCACTCCATCTTAGGGAGAATATGGGTGGCCAGAGGCCCTGGCTGGGAGGACCCAGCTGGGGGAACCCCCCCACTAGAAGGAGTGGATTGGGGTCCTGCTTAAAGAAGCAGTCTGGCCATGCCTCGATAAAACAGCTGTGTCATGGTGGGGAACTGCCTCTGCCCCTGTTGGCTTATACTCTACAAAGCCCATAGGCTGGAATGGCTGAGTCGTTTGACATACGCAAGTGGTGGTCCTCACCCTGACTCAGGCATTCTGTCCCAGGGAGAGATCAGAGCTCTGCCCCTAATACATGCTGACAGGCATAGCTGGAAGGTCTGGCTAGGAGGTCCTGTCCAGTGAGTAGGAATGGATCGCGGCCTGGCTTAAAGAAGCAGTCTGCTGTGATCTGGCAAAGCCATGGTGTTGCACTGCTGGGGGGCCCTTCCTCATCTGGACTGTTTGGACTCTCCAAACCCCGCAGACTGGAACTGCTGAGTCATCCAACCAAGCCGTGTGGTGGCTTTCCTTTCCTCTGGGCACTCTGTCCCAGGTAGAGATCAGAGCTCTGTCCCTAATACATACTGGCAGGCATGGCTGGAGGGTCTGGCTAGGAGGTCTCACCCAGTGAGGAGGAATGAATCGGGGCCCTGCTTAAAGAAACAGTCTGTCTGTAATCTGGCAAAGCTGCAGTTTTGCACTGCTGTGGGGGACCCTTCCTTGTCGAGAGCCTTTGAACTTTTCAAAGCCTGCAGGCTGGAATGGCTGAGTCAACCAAACAGCAGAGTTGGTGACTGCCCCTCTCCCCAGGGCTCCATCCAGTCTCAGGCAGGCTCCACACTCTTGCCAATGGTGGGCTGGAATTCCAAGTCAGTGGATCTTGTCTTGTGACATGCCATAGAAGTGGGGCCCACAGAATGATGCTGCTCAGCTCCCCAGATCCACCCCCTTCCTAGGGGTATGTGTAGACCTCCTGCCTCGCCTGAGTTGCAGACACATTTGTTGGAGACCCTGGGGTTGGAATATGTAAAGCTCCTGGGTTTCTGCGCATGCCCATGCAACTGCTCTGCAAAGACTCCACACCACTCTGTGTGTCACACCCAAGGCTTTGGTGGCATGGGCTCACCAGGCGATCTCCTGATCTGTGGGTTGCAAAGATCCATGGGAGAAGTGTGGTTTCCTGGGGTCACGCAGTCACTAACCACTTTTCTTGGCTGGGTGTGGGGGTTCCCTTGGCTTTGTGTCACTCCCTGCTGGGCTGTCACCCCACTCTGCCTTTCTTCTTTGTGTGTCTAGTTGTTTTTCTAATCAGTCCCAGTGTGAGAACCTGTATATTTCAGTTGAAGGTGCTATATTCACTCACCCCTTTCATTCCTCTCCATGAGTGCTATGGACTACAGCTGCTTCTAATGGGCCATCTTGATGCATGTGTATTTTCACAAAGCTAGAAGGGAGGATTCTGAATATTTCCAACACAAAGAAGCAATGTTTGAGGTGATAGATGCGCTAATTACACTGATTTGATCATTACATATTGTATACATGTATCAAAATATCACACTGTACTCCATAAATATGTACAACTATTATGTGTCATTTAAAAAGTTTTAAAAAGTTAAAATTAAGATTCCATATGAAAAAAAACCTACAGAAAAACCCAGTAAGGTATCTAGAAGAGGCATGTTTAAAAATACTTTACTAAATATTAGACTCTGACCCAACATGCAAAGATACTCCCTTAACAAATATCTAAGTATGCATTGAGTAAAATTGGGATTGACTTCAATGATTTCTCATTTCCAGTTAAATTTTTGAAATGTTTTAATAGTATTTCTATTTCAGTGAGTGTCAATGCTTTATCACATGAATGAGATGAGCATACCAAAATTAATTGTGCATCCAAAAGTTTTATGAATTCATAACAAAGTTGAGAAAATATTACTGCAGTGTCAGAAAACAGTGTAATTAACTTTTACATTCTAAGTTTTTACATCAGATTTACACATTGTAAAATACATTTGTAATTAGTGAAATATTCACTAATTATTTTAAATACTCTGAGCATTGCTTTAGCTTTAAAGCTAGAATAGAATGCTTAATTAACATATTAATAAGAAAGGTATAAATTATTATATAATTGCTTATCATTTAAGCTTCCTAATGATCAACATTAAAAAGTCTGTATGTGTAAGGTTCCTTTTATATCTGTTTCAAAGTCATTTTACATATCTATATATGATATGTATAATATAAATATTATATGTATTACACATATTAAATTATATATACATATATTATAGATTGAAATATTATATTATATATTGTATATATGTAATATTATATAAGATATGTAATATGTATGTATATAATATGTATTAATCCAGCACCTAAAAGCCAACAACTTCCACAAATTAATAAAATTGTGTCCAATTATCTTTCACAAAAGTACAAGAGTTCTGTGAAACCATATCTTTCTCATAATTTGGAAAATCACCAATTGATATTGGTTCAGAGTGGACAACTAAATCAGGTACCACAGAAAAGTTTGTGTGCCAAGCAATTCAGAGGAAACATTTCATTTGCAGATTTTCTGTTAATGACACTGAAGCTTCCATGTAATCATATTTGCAATCACAAATGTGCAGAACCACTGCTCCTGATGTCATTACAGCTACAATAACTATGTTTTTTCAATACATAATCATGTTTCATATGGAAAATGGGGTGATGTTTAGAATGGTTAATTACCAGTGCTAGCAAATTCTACAATGTAAAAGGGGCTATACAAAAATAGCACCGGATCCTGAAGAACCCCTGCTGTTCCAGGCCTTAACTCTTTAGTTACCAGGTCTCGAATGGGTCCAAGATCCAGAGGAAATTTTTGAGGCAGCTCTGGTACCAGATGGGGCACTGAGAATAGTAGCCAGCTATCAACTATCCAAGAAGTATGTCAAGATTTTATTCCCTGGAAAGTATCTACCACTGTGTGCCAGGTGAACACCAGCCCTGATTTTAGTTGAACCTCATCATACTAACTTACTGTACATATCTAATTGTCCTCGCATTTAGAAGGATATTTAATAGATGTTAATCCATATATTATGTGTCCTCTCATCCACATATATGGATAACATCCACTAAACACAAAAGACTTGTTATATAAGTAATGAATTTTATAACAATTGGCGTATAACAAATTTAAAATAATTTTATACAATTTTCTTAGTAAACAGATTATGTAATAGCAATAAAATACTCATTGGTAAAGCTGGTTCTCATAGTATTACCATTTAACAATACAGAGAGCACTATACATGTAAATTGAATTTAATGACTAAATACATGAATAGTAGATGATGGATATAAATTCATTACTGTTGGATTGGGAAGTTATAGAAAAGCAATGGGGCAAAGCTAGAATGATCTGCTTGGTACTGAATCAGAATTTTAGATGTCAGAAATAACTCATGTTTAGCTTTATATATATATATATACAGATTGACATACACAGAAATATTTATAGCTATATGTACATGCAGAAGTTAGCATACACACATATATTTTCTTGCTCTGTCAGTTGAGAGGGCCTAGGAGCATCAAGACTTCAAATATAACTACCACCTATTTGCCAATAAAGAAGACCATTCTTCGGTAAACAGAACCAAGGCTTCTTGTAGAAATAGCCAATTCTAGGATTGGGACAAGCAACATGCAAGATGATCCTGCAGCACCTTGTACTGATAGAAAGTAAGAAAAGCCTCAAAAAATAACTATGAGGCTGGGTGTGGTGGCTCATGCCTGTAATCCCAGCACTTTGGGAGGCTAGAGTTGGAGGATCTCTTGAGCCCAGGAGTTCAAGACCAGCCTAGGCAATATATCAAGATTCCGTCTCTACAAAAATATTTAAAAATTAGCTGGGTGTGGTGGTGCGTGCCTGTAGTCTCAGCTACTCAAGAGGCTGAGGTGGGAGGATTGCTTGAGCCTGGGAGGTTGAGGCTATAGTGAGCCATTGCACTCCGGCAGCCTGGGTGACAACAACAACAACAAAGAAATAACTACAAAGATGACAAAGATGAAGATGTGTCAAAGGGGCACAGGAGCTAGCAGAAAAAGTTCCTATTTGCCAAAGCTGGAAAAACTTGAGGAACAAAATAAAGTAGTATAGAATTATAATTCAATATATAAAATAAATACCCAAGAATTCATAGTGATACAAATAAATGATTTAATAAATAAAATAAGTAAACAGGGGAGAATAGGTAATGCCCCTTTGCAGGACAATTTCACATAATTTATGTTGATATGCATACCCTTTAAGCAGATCATGCATAACTTCCCACTTCTATGGTAGGCAGAGCGTATTTACTTTATTCCAATAAGTATATGGAAAGGGGATATAGCATAACATTACAGTGGAAAAACCTGACAATCAGTACCTCAGGCAGGTAAACAAGATAGCAGACCTCATTCCTGCTATCAGGAATATCAGTTTATCACATATGATATGTATTGAGAATGGTATTTTATCTCCATGTTCTATTGCTCCGAAACCATGACATAAATCTAAAAATGAAAAATCAGACAAAATTAAATGGAGAAAAACTGTACAAAATACCTAACCAGTACGTCTCAAAACTGTCTAGGTCATAAAAGCCAAGAAAAGACTGAGAAACTGATGCAGAAAAGTGGAGCTTAAGAAGATATGGCAACAGAATGTATCGTGGCATCCTAAATAGGATTCTCAAAGAGTAAAACGCCATTGGGGTAAAACAAAAAAATCCAAATGGAGTATAGACTCTAGCTAACAATAATATATTAATATAGTTGTATTAGTTGTGTCAAATCTGCTATGCCAATGTAAAATGTACCAATATAGAAAAGTGTTTATGAGTGATATAGGAAATCTCTGTACTATTGTCATTTTTGTAAATGCAAAGCTGTTATAAATTTTTTAAAGGTTATTAAGATAAAGTTTAGAAGGAGACAAAATATTGTACTAGATATAATAAAACTTGATCTTAAACCTAGCTTCTCTCATTTAAGGGCTGATTGAAAATACAGAAGATAAAGTACCTAGCAGTGCTTCTGATTTTTATACTGCAATTGGGACTTGTAGAATGTGGAGCTCTTCAAAGCATAAAGTTAGATAATATTTGTTTTTGCTCTTCATTAGCTTATTTGCAAAGAGAGAATTATTAGCAGGATAAACCAAATATACCCTAATGTCAGGAAGATGCAAATCTAGCCTGAAGATTCTCACAACACTATTTTTTAATGGTAACGTTATTTCCTGACAAAATGTTTGCCAGTTTTCTTAGTCCATTCAGGCTGCTGTAACAAAATGTCTTAGACCGGTAACTTATAAGCCATGGAACTTGATTTCTCACAGTTTGGAAGGCTGGCAAGTCCAAGATCAAGGCACCAGCAACATCTGGTGAGTGTCCATTCCTCATAGATGGTACCTTCTAGTTCACATCATGGAAAGGACAAGGCCTCCTTTATCAGGGCAATAATCCCATTCCTGAGGGCTCTGCCCTAATGACCTAATCACCTCCCAAAAGGCCCCACCTGCTAATACCATCACCTCGCCAGTTAGGATTTCAACATATAAATGTGAGAAGGACAAAAACATTCAGACCATAGCACCATTGTTTAATCTAATCCCACTTGTTGGCAGTTTCCCTAATTCAATTTTTCTATGACAATTGCTTCCTGAGTTTTACTATGCATACGAATTACCTGGGAATTTTTTTAAAACATGGAGGCTGATTCTTTAAATCTGGAGTGGGGCCAGAAATTCTACCTTTCAAAAAGTTCAAAGTCTATGTCCTCAGACTAGCAACCTCAGCATCAAATGGGAACTTATATAAGAAATGCAAATTTGCAGGTTCCATCTAAGACTTACTAAACCAGGAACCCTCCGTGTGGGGCCCAGAATCTGTTTTAACAACCCCTCCAGGTGAGTCAGATACAAGATAAAGTTTGATAACCACTGTCTAGAGCAAGGGTTCTCAACTTTGACTTCCCCTGGGAAGCATTTGAAACTTTCAGCTCCTGGGTCACCCTCCAGACAAATTATGTCAGTATTCCTCGATACCAAGAAGACATCTGTAGTTTGTAAAACCTCCCATGTGTTTTTAATATCCATCCACAGTTTAGAACCACTCTTCTAGAAAACAAAAACGCTAATATTTTAAAAACCATCCTATATGTATTTAAATAACCCTGTTTCATATTATCTAGTCAAGTAATTTATAATTTTATCATTTAGCTTAAATTTTATTTTTCAATATCTCATTTTAATTCTCTTATAAAAGTGTTCATTTTTTTTCTTTTGCTCTAAAGTTGTTTAATCTCAACCTGGGTACTAAAACATAGGAAACATATAATCATGTTTTAATACAATGGATATGCCTTAAAAATTTGTGGAATAAAGAAAATAATGAATTGAGGACTTCAGGGTTCTGACATTCTCCTCATTGCTATGTATGAACCTTTGGATTGTGCTTGTGTTTTAGCACAGGGCCACTCCTAATTCAGGTTACCATGATGGCTGCCTGAAATATACAATTGAAATCAATTCTTGCCTTTCCAAAAGTAAATAGTCTAGGTTTGGAGGTTAATCATAAAAAATTATTAATCTCTTTTTGGCATTTTTAGAATTCCAGTGAACATAATCTCTCAGAGCATTGCTTTAATTCTTCGCAAGATCTAGGTAAAGTACCAGTCTGACAGTTAACTTATTATAAGTTAGAAGAAGGCAAGGAGACTTCACTGACATTATTAAATTTTTTTTTCCAGAATGTAATGTTTCCTCTCTACAATCTGAAATGGAAACTATGGTATACAAGACGGGATTTCAGCATTCAGGTACCTCTTAAGCCATGTTATCTCTGTGCATTTCCCACATCAGACACATCTTCAAACATAACAATAAATACCAATTCTGAAACACGAAGTAAATAATCTGGAGAGTCTCCAAAGCACTCTTCAACCTTCATGAAAATTGCATTGCTACCTCTTGCCCCTTCTTTTCTCCTGCCCAAAACTCTATGTCCATGGCGACTTCTCTTATACTCCAGAAGAATTCAACAACACTCCTAATAGTAGAAAACTCATGCCTCTATAATAGCTACTGGGATTGTTTTGAAAAAAAATTTCGGAGTACTGATTCTAATGCTAATGACAATGCTAGTGTATTTACCCAGTTATTATTGCTTGTCAGGGACTGTCGTAAGTACTTTGAAAGAATTTCTCGTTAAGTTCTCACAATAATCAACTACTCAAATATTAGATGCTCACAATGACTTATCTGTTTGTCACATACCACTCTTACTCTCTTTCTTCTTTAAACTCATTTATTTTCCCTTTATAACATCACTTATCTATATGTTTGCTGCTGTTTTCTCTGTCTTTACCACTGAAATAAAAGCTCCAAGAGGGCAAGGCCTTCTCTACCTTGTTTACTGATCTGACTTCATTGCTTACAAAAAAAGCCAGGCCTATAGCAATCGCTAATTAAAGACAGAAGAAAAAAGGGAAATAAGGAAGGAAGAAAGGTAGAAAGGAAGGAAAGAAGAAAAGAAGGAAAGGAGAGATAGAGGGAAGGAGGAAGGGAAAAAGAAAAGAAAGGAGGAAGGGAAGGAGAGAGGGAGAAAGCAAAGGAGGGAAGGAAATAAGAAGAGAGAAAATGTGAAAACAAGAAAATGAGTCAAGGAAGGAGTAAGTGAGGGAGGAAGAAAAGACAAAAATGCCTGCTTGTAGACCAAGAAGATTCACTGGAGCAAACAGCCAAGACATATTAGGAACCCAGGTTTTTGGTGGTATGAAATGCCTGTGGCTGACCTTACTTGTCACTGTTACAAAGTTGTGGACACCTGTTAGACTCACTCAGTGCTCAGCTAAATTAAAAAATATACAAAACCTAGAAGCACCTTATATTTTGTATGTCAGGGGTCCTTCTAACATAACTTTAGTTTTGTGGATGATAATATCCTAAGAAATACTGAAATATTACCTCTTTGTTCTTATACAGGCTTTTCAGAATTACATTTGCAATTCATTGGGTTTACATTTACAGTGGAAAATTATTCTTCTAATTGGGGATTTCTGATTATCTTGAAGCCATTTAATAATAAATGCATTAACCATAGGTGATGATGTGCAGCAGGATTTAGGGAACATTCTCTATAGATGCAAATTTCCCCCACTAAAGTTAGCTTTTCAAGGCCACTTCAGTTTACTGGCTCTCTGACAACCATCTTAAAATATGTCAAAGAACTATCTTCCCCTTGAGGTAAAATATTTTGATTTACTTCACTTGCAAATTGAATTTTATGAAAGACGGGTGTGAAGACAAGTACAAGAGAAACTGGAACTGAGTAGGAAGTTACAAGAAAGCACACAAATTCTACAGTCCCTTCATTTTTCTCTTTGTGCCATAAAAATTGAAACCAACATAAAGAAATCAAACATTTGAATGAAGAAAGTGTGCATTTCAATAGTAAATATCTCATTCAAATATACTCAAGTGATAACTTGATACATTGATACTTTACTAAAAGAATGATGGTTCCACACCCAGACTTGAGAGGACTAGAAATCCAGTGCTGCATCATGAGTCAGGAAAAGAAAGATTTTTATAAGCAACTGGTTGAACCTTCAGAGAGGACAAAATTGTAGGCCAAAAATACAGAGCTTCCCATCAGTAATAAAAGCCAGCCCTGCAAGAATTCTCAGAGATTAAAGCATGTTTGGAATACAGAAACAGAAAATTTCCTGAACATTTACTGACAAATAGGAAAAGATGAAAGTGGCCATGCAGAAAAGTGACTCCATGGAATAGTAAATCTCCAAACCTTAGATGTTCAGCAAAGAGATGAAAACTTAGCTTGAGGATACCATTGATAAGGCTTCAAAGCAACACACACTTTGTGAATGCACATAGCACTTCTCCAAACGAATAGAAGTGAGCTTTGAGGTCCCTATACGATGAAGCTAGGAAAATTGCCACTTTAGGGTATCAGCAAGAGATTTCTAAATTAAATCTGAACTTGAGAAGAAAGTATTATTTTGCAAAGAGGAATGTGAGGTTCGAAGAAAAGAAAATAAATTAACTGGTGAAAATGAAAGGCTTTTTTCTGTTGTGGATAGCTTAGCAGCTCAAAATAGACAATGTGAAAATGAGCTTGAGATTTTGTCATTAAGAGTAGGTTGCCTTCTGGGAAACTTAAATTGCAGAAACCATGCATTAGATCAGCAATGAGAAAGATTTTCTGGAGTGTTTTCAAGCTACTGTTTCTAAGAAGACCAAAGAGTTTGAGATTTTGAGAAGTTCTGACACAGAATCAAGAATGCTGGATCCACTTTTGAAATCTCATTATAGTTATTACCTGGGAAAGTCTTTAAGGATTGCAATCTCTCTTTAGAAAGCCAGGCAGGCCAAACAACTTGTTCAAGAATTGAGAAGTCTAAGGCTTAATTTGCCTGAAGGAAAATCCATCCAGCTGGCATTGTTGTGAGCCAATCTTGTATCTTAGAGATAAAGACATTTTGATGAGCTCTGTCTTAGCTTCAGATGTTATACATGCTATGAGCAAAGATAGTTTTTGTATATTCAGGGTGACAGCTTATCTCTTACATGTACCTTGAAGGCCAGTTCTGTTGGTCTTCTACTAATTCTACTACTAGTTCTAACAGAAAATGACAATGAAAAGAATAAGATGGCCAGGATTCTGGAAGGATTTAAATCTGTCCTACATAAAAACAGACTGAAAATCAATCTGTGTATTTTCCACCGGAAGCCTAAGACAGGATGTTGGCTATTATTAAAGCAATTCTTACAGCTGTTGCTGAAAATCATGTTAGAGTCCAGTTGGTTTAAAAGAAGGACTGTACATTATAGAGATTACTTGTGATGAGCTCATTCTAGCTACTGTTTGTAAGAAACTGTATCATATTGAGTGTGTTCCCAAAGGGAAAATTACAGTCTTTCTCTGTTACTGGAATCACGGTGTTCCCGGGAACATGCTCTATTTTATCCATGTTCTTTCTTTGAATGAGTGGAAGGGAGATTTGGCATCAAGTTCCCAGAAAAAATAAAAAAGGTCGCCTACTCATAATAACTTCAACAATTAGGAAGAGCTCTTCAGCTAGTCTGTTTGTAGCAGTGGACTGATCCTTTGCTAAGAGAGACATAGAACTAAACTTTCTCGCAGAAATTTCAATGAACCTATGGCTCAGGAACTGTACAGTAGATAACAATGTTCAAAGAAAAGCTGTGTTGGCTGCCTTTCTCGGTTCTTTCTGTTGAGCAACCATGAAGATGTCTAACCCTGGCATATACCAATGACCTCTCACTTACATTTTTCTCACAGCAGTCTTTCGAGGCCCTTTCTTCTGTGGAATTCAATCACGCAGAATATATGTTTTGCTTCAGCCACATGGGATTGGATATGGACTCACAGTATGAAAGGTTATGTGTGCAGGAGCTAATATGGCCTGTAACTCCTGTTCCCAATTGTTATAGCTCTCTGCATGTCATAGTATGAAGTGAGTATGGCATCAATACACCACAAGGATGATAAGACTGTGGAATGGGTTCAAACCACCAGCCTGAGGAGAATAAGAACACTAAATCTGAATGCACCTTCAACCTTTTCAACTCTGAGCTTCCATGCTTAATCTAAGAACAAGTTCTCTGGAGAAGTTCTAGTATGCCAGACACTTGAAAATGTGATTTGTTTTTAAGAGTCTGGAGCAGGAGAGATTACAACACGTGTAAGAGATTCTAAGAGCCAAGAATGAGCTTCAAAATTATACCAGCCCAACCAATTTCAACCATGTGGTTCACCCTGCCTGGAGATGGAATGTATGATGTCGTGGCTCTCACTCTAAATACTTTGCTTACTTCATTAGAGAAAAAGCCAGGTTCTACTCCAGTCAATCTGTCCTAGTAGGGTTAGTTCAGAAATAAGGCATACATTTCAAGGCTCTCATCAGATGGATCAGAGGTGGGAGTGAGCATGCCTTTGAGAAGTGTCTGATCTTGACCAGAATTTTGACAAAGTGCCTCATTCAGATTCTACCACACACTGAACTCTATCAAATGAACGACTTCAACTCCAGCAGCCTGCTGAGTTGCACCTTCCCTCACAAAAGCCAACTCTTACTAGGTTTTGAGAGCTTCTCCTTATGCACCTGAAACTTACTCCATGGCCTTTCACAATCACCTCCTATTTCAATGTCAAGGCTAATGCTGAATCTCTAGTGTTGTCCAAGGACATGTAGAATCTATTTACTAATATGAAAATGAAGAAAATATTTATTACACTAATGATTAGATTTAGGCCATGTTATTCCATAGAGGTAGGCAAGATCCATCTTCTGCATAGCTCTGAGACAACACTGTTTTTATTTTCCCTTAAAAGGTCACCACACAGTGTCTCTTCTATTCTGAACAAACTGAGATGCTGAGTAGGACTCGTGCTCAACTGTGCCTGTGAATAATTACATGACTCCTTTGCAGGAAACTCTTTTCTATAGTATGTATGGTGTAGAGGAGTAGAGATCTGAGCATGAGTGTAGGTGAATATCCTTTCATTTTTAACTCAATGTAAATTCAAATGACTAGTATCATCCTTTATTATTTTTATGTCTTCTCAGAAGACAGACTATAATAAAATTCATTACATTTATAATTAAATTTAAATTAAAATGTCAGTGACAGTTGTATGTTCCTTGCTTTTCCTAATTTGGGTTTTTTTTAAGTTTATTTTTTGATCTTATAAGATTTAAATGTAGTATACGGATTACTGATTTGCTTTCAAAATCTAATCACATTCTTTTATAGACTATAATTGGATAAGATGGTTTACAGTTGTGGCAATCCTATCTGAAAGATGCATATGAATTTTACTTCAAAGCGAGTTACAGAAATTCTATTTCAATTATTATTTTTTTTTTTTTTACAAATTTGAAGAGCTTTTGCCAAAAACAAATGTTACAAATATAATAATAGCACAAGTTTAACTCTTGGTATTTTGAGAAAAATTAACTAAAGCATGCTTTTAATATTGTGACCCTCGGCAATGCTGACAATAAAGTGTAGTAGATTTGTTCCAACTAAAACCAGTTTAAATCATTAAAACTAAAATTTAAATTGATACTCTGTTAAATAAAATTTAACTTTTTTCTGTTTGAAGCGTATTTGTGGTTATTCGATATGACACAGAGATATCGGGTTTATTTTTCAAAGTATATTTCATAAATTTTAAGGAGTAATTTAGTTTCATTTTTATAACAATTTCTCAATTTTGTTTTCAGGCTGAAAAATAATTTAGCTATTAAAATGAGTAGAACTACAGTTGGCCTTTGAACAACATAGGTTTGAATTGCATGGGTCCACTTATATGTGGATTTTTTTCAACCAAATGCAGATCAAAAATATAGTATCGGCCAGGCACGGTGGCTCATGCCTGTAATCCCAGCACTTTGGGAGGCCAAGGCAGGCGGATCACTTGAGTTCAGGAGTTCAAGACCAGCCTGGCTAACGTGGTGAAACCCTGTCTCTACTAAAAATACAGAAATTAGCCAGGTGTGGTGGCAGGCACCTGTAATCCCAGCTACTCGGGAGGCTGAGGCAGGAGAATCACTTGAACCCGGGAGGCGGAGGTTGCAGTGAGCCAAGATTGAGCCATTGCACTCCAGTCTGGGCAACAAGAGTAAAACTTTGTCTCAAAATAAATAAATAAATAAATAAAACCACAGTGAGATATCATCTCACACCAGTCAGAATGGCTATGATTAAGAAGTCAAAAAAACAGATACTGGTGAGGTTGTGGAGAAAAAGAATGCTTTTACACTATTGGTGGGAGTGTAAATTAGTTCAACCATTGTGGAAAACAGTGTGACAATTCCTCAGCAGCCTAGAAGCAGAAATACCATTTCATCCAGCAATTTCATTACTGGGTATATACCCAAAGGAATATAAATAATTCTGTTATAAAGATACATGCACGTGTATGTTCATTGCAGCACTATTCACAATAGCAAAGACATGGAATCAATCTAACTGCCCGTCAATGATAGACTGGATAAAGAAAATGCAGTACGTATACACAATGGAATACTATGCAGCCATAACAAGGAATGATATCATGTCCTTTGCAGGGACACGGATGGAGCTGGAAGCCATTATTCTCAGAAAATTAACAAAAGAACAGACAACCAAATACCGCATGTTCTCTCTTATAAGTGGGAGCTGAATGATGAGAACACATGGACACACTGGGGAGAACAACAGATATTGGGGCCTCTCAGAGGTGAGGAGTGGAAGGAGGGAGAGCATCAGGAAGAATAGCTAATGGATGCTGGGCTTAATATCTTAGTGATGGGATCATCTGTGCAGCAAACCATCATGGCACATGATTACCTATGTTACAAACCTGTACATCCTGCACATGTACCCCTGAACTTAAAAAAAAAAAGATAAAGCAAATTTTAAAAAAAGAAAATACACAATTATTGTTAACTGGTTAACTGCAGTCACCCTATAGTGATATAGAACACTAGATCTTATTCCTCCTAACTAGCTATAATTTTGTATCTGTTAACCAACTTCTCGTACCTGACCCCCAAACAATTTCCCAGCCTCTAGTAACCACTATGCTACTCTCTACTTCTGTGACTTTTTTTTAGCTTTCACATATGAGCGAGAACATGTGGTATTTATCTTTCTGTGCCTGGCTTATTTCACTTAACAATGTCCTCCAGCTAACCCATGTTGCTTTGAATGACAGGATTTTCTTCTTTGTTATGGTTCGCTCAATAGTGTTTTATCATGAACGGGTAACTCATTTTCGTTTCCATTCATCTATTGATTGGCACTTAGGTTAAGTCCCAATCTTGGTTATTATGAATAGTGATACAATAAAGGTGGGAATGCAGATATCTCTTCAACATACTGCTTTTCTTTTCTTTATTTATTCTTTAGATTTATACCAAGTAGTGGAATTGTGGGATCATATGGTAGTTATATTTTTAGTTTTTTGAGGAATCTTTATACTGTTTTCTATAGTGACTGTACTAATTTACATTCTCATAAACAATGTATAGAAGTTTCATTTTCTCCATGTCCTTGCCAGCATTTTGTTTTGTTTTGTTTTGGTAATAGACAATCTAACTGGGGTGAGGTGATACATCATTGTGGTTTTGCTTTCCAATTCCCTGATGATTAGTGATGTTGAGCATTTTTTTTCTATACTTATTGGCTGTTTTTATGCCTCCTTTTGAGAAATGTCTATTCAGATCATTTGCCCATTTTTAAATTGGATTATTTGTTTTTGGGGTTTTTTTGCTGTTGTTTTAATTCCTTTCATATTCTAGATATTAGCCCTTTGTTAAATGAATAGTTCGCAAATATTTTATCCTATTTTGCAAGTTTTCTCTTCACTTTCTTGATTGTTTACATTGCTGTGCAGAAGTTTTTTAGCTAGATATAATCCCATTTGCCAATTTTTGCTTTGCTTGCCTTTGCTTTTGTGTTCTCCATAAACTTTTTGCTCACACCTATGTCCTGAAGCATTTCCACAATATTTTCTTCTAGTAGTTTCACAGTTTTAGGTCTTACTTTTAAGTATTTAACCCATTTTGAGTTTATTTTTTTATACAGTGAGATATTGGGGTCTAATTTATGTCTTCTGCATATAGATATTCAGTTTTTCAGCCCTATGTATTGGAGAAACCATCATTTCTCCAATGTGTGTTTTGGGCACCTTTGTGGAAAATTTGTTGGCTCTAAATAAATGAATTTAAGCGTTCTCTATTTTATTCCATTGGTATATGTGTCTGTTTTTAGATACCTTATTGGTTTTAAAAAAGGTAGGAACCTGCATCATGTAGAAGAGACCAGCAAAGAATGAGTCAGACCCAGATCAAGCCACTTGGAATGCCCTCAGTTTGGCAACAGTTTAATAATTGTAATGCAGGTAAATTAATATTTGCTCTTTATGTGAATTTTTAAGATGTATTAATTAAATATATATTTTTAAAACTATGGGAAATGAGTTAAGTACATCTAAGGACTACTAGTACATAGTGAGAAGCAACTTTTTAGGTACTTAAAACACCCTTCAGGATTACAAAGAGCAATTCTTTAGGACATTTTCATATTTTGGAGACTACATTTTTAGAGCAAGCTAAGAGTATGATGAATATTTAGATTTGTTTCCAAACATCACCTGGCTTTTACATTTCACCATTCTGCATTTCAAACTCCTCCAGACATGTTACCTGGTATTTTTTAACTAATATTATTACAAATAATTTTTTCAGATACTTCATGGTAGGGCATATTGTGTTTTTCTCCACTGACCACTGAAAGTAGCACTCTGTTGTCTATTTCTTTAGTGATAATTTTGAGGGAGAGAGTAGAGATTTATTTTTGCTAAAATTTTCAAATTCTGAAATCCCAACATTAATTTTGCATTTGTAAAGAAATTTCCAAAAACTTCTAAATTTGTACTCAGTGGAAGCCATACCAATTTTATTTTTCTATTATCAGAAGAATATAAGTTGAGGGTATCTTGGTTTATCTTGGTTTATAATTAGTTTACTGAATTTTGGTTTTGCTTATCTTTAAGGTTTTCCCCTTGAAATGACATGGGAAAAAAATGACTTAAAGTTATTTGCATATTTTAACAAATAATTATAAAATAAACACTCTTGTATTCAAAATTCTTGTCAGGAAAGAGAACATTATTAGTACTCCAGAGGTCTATCGTAGATAATTTTCTAATTAAAACATGGTTTAAAGTCTGTAGGCATTGGTTCTCTATAGCTATTGTTTTCTACAATTTGGGGAATTTGACATGAAAAAGGTGATATGTTAAAGTTCACCAGAGAAACAGAACCAATATGATGACCGAGAGGTCCCATAATCTTCAGTAAGCAGACTGAAAACCTAGGAGAGCCGATGTGTAGTTCCAGCCTGAGTCTGAAGGCCTTAGAATCAGGAGACCTGATCGTATATGTTACAGTTTGAAAGCTGGGAGGCTTGAGACCCAAGAAGAGCTGATGTTTCAGATTTATTCTGAAGTCTGGAAAAGACCAGTGTCACAGCTCTGACATGCAAATGTCTTACCAGTAAGTCTAAAATAGTTCCTACTTTTTGTTCACTAGGTCTAATCAGCATAATGTAACCAATGTGATGGATCAGTGTGATAGATATCGTGTGGAAAAGAAAGAGAATCGATATCCCTATGAACTAAATTTTAACATGGGGCTGAACAGTGGAGGTGATTTGCTGGCCTTAGCTGAAAGCAAATTGCTTCTGGTGGTCCTTATTGACAAATATGGAGAAAAGGGAATTTGACAGATCAATAGCTACATACCATATACCACCAGATGTGTTAATTCGCTAAAACAACAAAACCATATCTGGTACATCAGCTGCAATTGGAGTCATCACCTGATTAAGCTAATGATTATCTGCTGTCACTCTTCAAGATTGTTCTGTTTCTTGCACAGGCCAAAAAGGAAGTTAAATGGGGATGTGGTGGGAATCACCACCCTAGCCTCTTTCAGGTTATTTTATGAAGGCACTAATCTCTGCAATCCCTCCCAGAAAGTAGTATTCCTTTTACTTGACTATTTTCCAAGGTTTAGGGAGTTCTAGTGGCTTCCACTTGGCTTTTCTCATCATAATGAACCTTATTCCACATGTCAGGGAACCAATGTAGGCATTTTGCCAGCTACTGAGTATATCTATTTCAATTATGCTTTTCCAAATTGGGGAAATAACTACAGAATTGGTTTAGGGACCCACTGCACCCACTGCGAGATTAATGTGAGCTAAAACTTTATTGATTACATGACTTCCATAAGTTCTTACTTTGACTGGTGGACCACAGTGAAATTTTGAGCTTCCTGGAATTAGTGTCAGCTCGGAGCCAGTGTCCAGTAAGCCCTGAGAGGTCTATTTATTTTATTTTCCCCAATGCACAGTTACCCTGATAAAAGGGCTTAGGTCCTTTTGGGGAAGGCTATGAAATAGATTAACATTATAAATTTTTAGCAATGTATTGAGGTCCTTGCATAAGGATACCTGGCCTCCCCTTCATCTAGGTGGTTCTTGGTCTGTAAGCCGGCTCACGTCTGGGAATTGATTGAAGGGCCATGACTCTGTTTTTATTACTCATGTTAGACTTTTATTCACTTAAGCTAGACCTTTTCTTCTTATAAGATCAAGTTAGGATTTAGTAGGCTTTATACCCATTTTACTTCTAGGAACACAATAATTATCTAGCCAATGCCATAGGTCCGTGTGAATGAGACTATTCTGATTGCTGCTTTGAATGCCACCACTTGATCTCTGCCACTCTGGGATCCAGTTATTCCTATTGCATGAGGGTTTCCCAGTTTGGTGACTGCAGTTTTCACTGTAATGTCTGGCCTACAGAGAAAAATGATCACACAACTCTTCAGTAATGCCAGGACTCCTCTCAAGAATTTATTTCTCACAGTGTTAATGAAAGCTGTGTCTTCTGTATCCTCTCATTGTGAGTGAGTAGAACATGTCATGCTCCCTAAACCTTTGAATCCCTCCCTCTACATAAAACCAAAGCAGGTTTGGCATTTCCACCTTGCTCACTGTGGGCTATTTCTTGGTCCATGTTTCAGCCAAACAACCAAACTCTAACTCCCTAAGCTTCAACATTAAATGTAGAATATCTGATTAGTAAGTTCATATCAATAAATTAGGCCCGATTCAACTTTATGTTTCTTTCACTATTATTTTACACTTTTAATATCCATTGCCATATATGTTCTTCAGATTTATCTGAATATTAGAATATTCAAGTAGTTATTTTGGAGTGCACTGTACCTTTTCATGAGTCATCCTTTGTACCTTACCTTTGTAAGTGTATGTTTTTGGAAATCAAAATTGTATTACTTCTCCCAAGCCAAAAATAAGGTAGAATATGATACGACATGGGAATGTTTTATTCTGTTTATAAATTCCTATTCGATATAAAATTAAATGTATTTTCCATTGTTCATTTAATTACTTTTATGAAATATATTGTTATATTAATTCTGTTAATTTTATATTATTTCACTCTTTTGTTTTATTTGACCTTTATAACCTTCATTATAGCCTGAAAATTTTTAGCATTCAAACTGAACAGAAATGAATATTAAAAATGATTTAATAAAATGTTTCAGAATTTCAGCGGAGCACTTAAAATTCATCATTTCAGTGCTTCGGTTTTACTTAAAGATGAATGTCATTTTAATGAACCTAGGAGGACATGTCCATGCCCTGACTTTCAAAATAAAAGTTTTCTTCCACTTGCATTAATTTCGTTCCCACTTGATAAAACTATAACTTTAAATGCCATGTGGATCACCTTGGTTATTATGTATTCAAAAAATACATATTGGGAAACATGAGTGACATGTGACATATACCATAGGTATTGACCAACAGAATTAGAGTTCGGCATGAGGAAAATGTACTAAGAAAGGTATTTTACATTTATAGTCGATAGAATTCAAACTAATGCTTCAAAAGGCTGTGCTTTCAAAGAGTTTCACAAATTTAGCGGGGGATATGAAGACCTTGAATAGCCACTTAAGCTCTCCTCGCTTAAGCTGGAATGTCTAAATGGTGCATTGACCAACATGTAAGTGCTTTGTTATAACACACACTGATTTTGGGTTAGCAGATTGTATACCTCGCTTTAGTAGATGATCATTTCACCTGTTAAGTTTCTCTGATTTGGAAATAAAGATAAAAGTGGATTAATTAGGGGAGTGACATCAGCAATACAATAGAACAGGAAGTCCCGGACTTCATTCTTCCACAGAAACACTGACTTTACAACAACATAAGAATCAAAATGCTTTCCTGATAACTCCAGAAGCCAGTTAAGAGGTTTTAGTAACCCAGGTGAGCACACAACTAAAAACAGCTGCATTTAAACAGGTAAGAAGAGCTGGTTCACTTTACCAATATCCACCCCACCCCCAAGCCAACACAATTTGACATGATTGAGAGGATATATAAATACAGCTCGTGGCTTCTTTCTTGGGGAGAAGGGGTGAGAAGACTGGAATGTGCACCAGCATTCAGGTTTTTCAGAGGGCTGTTCTAGGAACTATTTTATGTCACCTAAGGGTGCTCACAGAACCAATGTAGTTCAAATGCATGGGAGTCGCTGAAAGCAAAGGAGAGTGAAGATGGCTTGCTGTGGTACCAGAGGCTGTGCAGTGCTACAGACAGAGGCGAGAAAAGCTCAGAACAATGGGGAGAGAGCATCCAGTTTACAGCTTCTCCCACAGGAAGAAGGGAGAAGAGCAGAGCATGCGTCTGGTGTTCCAGCTCTTTGGAGGATTCCTGAGGTACTGATTTCTGCTTTGCCTTACCTACAGTGCTGACAGAGAGGCAGCCTAGTTTGGATGCCTGATTATTACTCAAATCAGTCTCCCGGAGTATTCGGGGATTGGAGTTTTTAAAGATAATTTGGCGGGTAGGGGCTCAGTAAAATTCCCTCCCAAGGTTAGTTCAGCCTATGCCCGGGAATGAACAAGGACAGCTTAAAGATTAGAAGCAAGATGGAGTTGGTTAGGTCTGATTTCTTTCATAATTTCCTGTGTTATAATTTTGTGAAGGGAGTTTCAGTTACACTGAGAGAGGAAAAAAAGAAACCCAAAACAATCAACCAAGAATACAATGTCTGACAAAATTATTCTTTAACAGTTAAAATGATGCTATCCTGATAAAAACTGAAGAGGTCCTTCCTTTCTGGAACTGCCTCATGAAAAATGCTAGAGAGAATCCTATAAGAACCCTAGACAGCAACATGAAAGTATCTGAAGACATAAAATTCATTTATAAGCGTGTCGACAGAAAGAGTCAAACTCTGTAAAATATTTGAAGATATTTATTCTGAGTCAAATATGAGTGACTAATAACCTGTGATACTGCCCTCAGGAGATCCTGAGAACATGTGCCCAAGATGATTGGGCTAGAATTTGGTTTGATACATTTTAAGGAGATTTAAGGCATCAATCAATACATGTATTATGTACATTGGTTTGGTCCAGAAAGGCAGGACAACTGGAATTGGGGGCTTCCAAGTCATAGGCAGAGTCAAAGATTTTCTGATTGCCAATTGGTTGAAAGAGTTATTATCAATAGAAAGGAATGTCTGGGTTACAATAAGGCATTGTGGAGAATACTAGGTAGCAGGCTTCAAAGAGAATAGACAGTAAATTAGTAAATACTTCTTATCAGACATAAAGAGTCGTTCTATCAGTAACTCCAAAAGGGAAGTGGGTAAAATGAGGCATGTCAAGCTCCTCCTTCCTATCATGGCCTGAACTAGTTCTTTTCAGTTTTACTTTGGAATGCCCTTGGCCAAGAGGAGGTATCCATTCAGATGGTTTGGGGATCTTAGAATTTTATTTTTGGTTTACAACGGTAAATGTGTAGACAAATAAAGAATACTGTAATGCTGTAATAGAGGTGCTTAAAGCTCTCTTAATTCTGGTATAGAATTAAAAGCATAAAAATAGTTATAATTATCAAACTACATTAACTGATACACAACATATAAAGATATAATTTGTAAAATCAATAACATAAAGTGGGGCTGGGGAGACATAAAATAATAAAATTTTTGCATGCAGTTGATGTTAGGTTGTTATCAGCTTAAAATATATTGTTATAACAGTAAGATAGTTTAGGTAAGTACAATGGTCACCACAAAAACTATACTTGTAGAAGATACACAAAAGAAATGAGAAAAGAATCCAGGCATGTCAATACAGAAAAACAAACAAACAAACACACACACACACAAAGAAAGGCAGCAACAGAACAAGAAGGACATGTTAGCTACAAGACAAATAGTCAACAATTACAAAAATATTAATAGTAAGACTTCCCTATCAGTACTTTTTAAATATAAATCAATTAAACCCTGTAATCAAAAGACATAGTAAGGTTGAATGTATCTTTTAAAAGATGCAACTATATCCTTACAAAGACTTACCTTAGATGTAAAGACACAAATAGGCTGAAAGCGAGATTATGGAAAAAGATTATCCATGCAAATTGTAACTAAATGAGAACTGGAGTGGCCTTACTTACATCAGATAAAACAGACTTTAAATCAAAAGTGATGAAGAAGGGCATTATATAACGGTTAATGGTCAATTCACCAGGAAGACATAACATTTGTAAAATATATTCACTTTACATCAAAGCTCCCAGATATATGAAGCAAAAATTGACAGAATTGAAGGCAGAAATTGGCAGTAACACAATAATATTAGGAGATTTCAAAAACCTCATTTTCAACAATGAATAGAACAACCAGACAGAAGATAAATAAGGAAAGAGAGGACTTGAACAACAGTATAGAACACAATTGAAGCTAGGAGACATATACAGAACAATCCATCCATTTCGTTCCAGGCACACATGGAAGATTGTCTAGAATAAATCACACTTTAGGCCAAAGAAGAAATCTTAATACATTTAAGAAATTTAAAATTATACTGAATATCTTTTCTGACCACAATTGAATATAACTAGAACTCAATACATGTAGAAAAACTGAAAAATTCACAAGTATGTGGAAATTAAACAACATACACTTGAAAAACCAATGGGTCAAGGAAGAAATCACAAAGAGAATTAGAAATATCTCGACCCAAATGAAAAAAAAAACACAACATACCAAAACTTATGGGATACAGCAAAAGAAGTACTCAGAGGAAGGTTTATAGTGATAAATGCCTACATTATAAAAAAAAGAAAGGTCTCAAATCAACAATATACCTTTACAAATCGAAGAACTAGAAAAAGAAAAATGACATAAACTCAAAGATAGCAGAAGGAAGAAAGTAATAAGTATTAGAACAAAAATAAATAAAATACAAGAATAGAAAATTAATAGGAAAAAAACAATAAAACCAAGAGTTGCTTTTTTGTAAAGATAAAGAAGTGGACAAAACTTTAGCTAGAGTAACTAAGAAAAAAGAGAGAAAACTCAAATAATTAAAATCAGAAATGAAAGAAGAGACAACAGAACTAATGCAACAGAAATAAAAACAATTATAAAATACTATTAACAATTATGCAAATAAATTGGATGATTATAAGAAATGAACAAATGTCTGGGAACATACAAATTACCATGAATGAACTATAAAGCATAGAAAATATGAATAGATCTGTAACTATTAAGGAGGTTGAATCAGGAATCAAAAATCTCCCAACTAGGAAAAGCCCAGGGATAGTTGGCCATAGTGGAGAATTCCACCAAATAGTTAAAAAATATTTAATGACAGTTCTTCTAAAACTCTTCAAAAAATTGAAAAGGAAACACTTCTTAACACATTTTATGAGGCCAGAGTTACCCTAGTACCAAAGCCAGATATACAGGAAAAATAAACTACAGGACAACATTTCTGATTAACACAAAAGCAAAAATCCTCAGTGAAATACTAGCAAACTAACCTCCACAACATACTTAAAAGATTGTACATGATGACCAAGTGGGATTTATCCCTGGAATGCAAGAATGTTTTAACATATGAAAATCAACAATTATAATACTTCATGTTAATAGAATGAAGGACAAGAATTAGATGTTCATTTCAATTAGTGCAGAAAAAGAATTTGACAACATTCACCACCCTTTCTTAAAAAAGTACTCAACAAATTGAGAATAGAAGGAAACTACCTCAACATAATAATGATCATATATAAAAAGCCCACAACTAGCATCACACTCAACAATGAAAAAAGCAAAAGTTTTACTGCAAGATTAGGCAATGATTATCACTCTCATCATTTCTACTCAACATAGTACTGGAAGTCCTAACAGGAGAAATTAGGCTAGAAAACAAACAAAAGTCAACCAAATTTGAAAGAAGGAAGTACAGTTATTTTTGTTTGAAAATGACATGACCTTATATGTACAAAACCGTAAAGATTTCACACACGAATATATAAGGAAACTTGTTAGAACTAATAAACAAATTCAGTAAAGTTTCAGGATAAAACCTCAACACTCAAATTTATTAGTCGGGAACTTTTTGGAGGAAAAATGTGAGAATTTAATGTATTCATGTAATTTGGAAGATTAAATCAGTGTGATTGGAATATTCATCACCATAAATACTTGTCTTTTATTTATGCTAGAAACGTTTGAATTATTATATTCAAGCTACTTTGAAATAAACAATGGATTATTGGAAACTATAGTCACCCTACTGATCTATAAAACACTAGGTTTATTTCTTCCATCAAATTCTCTGTCTGTATCCATATATAAACCTCTCTTTATCTCCCCCCTCCTCAGCACCCTTCTTGGCCTTTGGCAACCACTAACCTATTTTCCATCTTCATGAGACCCACTTCTTTAGCTCCCACATATGAGTGAGAACATGTGATATTTGTCTTTCTGTGTTTGGCTTATTACACTTAACATAATTGTCTCCAATTCCATCCAGGTTGTTGCAAATGACATGATTTCATTATTTTTTATGGAGGAATAGTATTTCATTGTGTACGTATACCACATTTTCTTTTTTATTCAACTATTGATGGACACTTAGGTTGATTCTATGTTTTGGCTATTGTGAATGCTGCTGCAATAAACATGAGAGTGCAGGTATATCTTCAATATGTTGATTTTCTTTCTTTTGGATATATACTCAGTAGTAGAATTTCTGGAACATATTGTAATTCTAATTTTAGTTTTATGAGGAACCTCTATACAGTTTTCCATAATGACTGTACTAATCTACATTCCCACCAACAGTCTATGAGTGTTCCCCTTCCTCCACATCCTTGCTAGCATCTTTTATTCCCTGTATTTTGGATAAAAGCCATTTTAACTGGAGTGGGATGATATCTCATTGTGGTTTTGATTTGCATTTCTCTGATGATTAGTGATGTTAAGCATTTTTTATATAACTGTTGACCATTTGTATTTCTTCTTTTGAGAATTGCTTATATTTTTTGTCAATTTTTTAATTGGTTTATTAAGGTTTCTTTTTGCTATTGAGTTGTTTGAGCTCCTTATATATTCTGATTAATAATCCCTTGTCAGATGGATAGTTTGCAAATGTTGTCTCCCATTCTGTGGGTTGTATCTTCACTTTTTTCATTATTTCCTTTGCTTCACAGAAGCTTTATAGCTTGATACAGTCTCATTTGTGTATTTTTGATTTGGTTGCACGTGCTTTTGAGGTCTTATATTAAAAAGTCTTTGCCCAGACCAATATCCTGGAGCATCTGCAATGTTCTCTTTTAATAGTTTCATAATTTCAGATCTTAGATTTAAGCCTTTAATCAATTTTGGTTTGCTTTTTGTACATGTGGAGAAATGGGGACTTATTTTTTTTCTTTTGCATATGGATATCCCATTTTCTCAGCATCATTTATTGAAGAGATTGTCCTTTCCCCGTTATATGTTCTTGGCGCCTTTGTCGAGAAAGAGTTGGTTGTAAATATATGATTTTATATGTGGGTTCCTCATTCTGTTCTATTGGTCTATGTGTCTATTTTTATGCCAGTACCATACTTACATCATTGCTATAGCTTTGAATTATATTTGAAGTCAGGTAGTGTGATGCCTCCAGCTTTGTTCTTTTTGCTCATAATTGCTTTGGCTATTCAGGGTCTTTTGTGGTTCCAATATGAGTTATAGGATTGTTTTTCTCTATTTCTGTCAAGAATGTCGTTGGTATTTTGATAGGGTTTGCATTGAATTTCTAAATGTCTTTGGGTTGTATTGTTATTTTAATAATATTATTTCTTCCAATCCATTGGCATGGAATACTCTTTTTGATGTTTCTTGTCTGTGTATTTATAAACAACCTTTGAGCTAATTTTTTCCTCTGCTTGATTTATGCTGCTGTTGAGAGCCTGTAATAAATTTTTTAGTTCAGCAAATATATTTCTCTGTTCCAAGATTTCTTTTTTAAACATTTTTTATTTTAAATTTTTGTAAGTACCTAGTAGGTGTACATATCTGTGGTGTTCCAAGATTTCTGTTGAATTTTATTATTGCTATTTCTACCTCTTTGTTAAATTTCTCTGATAAATTTCTGGATTGCTCTTTTGTGTTATCTTGGAGATCACTGTGTTTTCTTAAAACTGCTATTTTGAATTCTTGGTCAGAGAGTTCACATATCACAGTCTTGTTAGGGTCAGTCAGTGGTTTCTTGCTTTTTTCAGTTGGGGAGACCATGGTTCCTTGATGTCATTGTTTCTTGTGGATGTACAACTATGTCTTTGCATTGAAGGATTAGTTATTTATTCCAGTCTTCCCTGTCTGGTTTGTTTCATTATTAACTGCATATGTTTGCTTAGAGATTCTTCACCATTTTCCTGTTGATTTTCTTTCTCTTTTTTACCACCAGGTTTCTGGCTCCTTTTTGCCACTAGATAGTGCTTTAAGCCCAGTTTTGCCTCAGTTGTAGCACATAAGCACAGTGTTTCCTATTCTGAACAGGAGAGGTTCCAAAGGGGTTAACCCGGTAGTATGAGAAGTCTGTTGATATGGTTTGAATATTTGTCCCCACTCCAAGCTCGTGGTGAATTTTAATCCCCAGTGCTGGAGGTGGAGCCTGGTGGGAGGTGTTTGGATCAAGGGGGCAGATCCCTCATGGCTTGGTACTGTTTTCATGATGGTGAGTACTTGTGCGAGCTGGTCATTTAAAAGATTGTGGCACCTCCCCCACTACTCTCTCTCTTGCTCCTGCTTTCACAATGTGACGTGCCTGGTCCTTCTTTGCCTTCTGCTATCATTGTCAGCTTCCTGTGGCCTCTCCGGAAACTGAACAGATGTCAGCACCATGCTTCCTATAAAGCCTGCAGAACCATGAGCCAATTAAACCTCTTTTTTCCCTAAATTATCCAGTCTCAGGTATTTCTTTATGGCAATGCAAGAATGGCCTAACACAGCTGGCTAAGAGTTTATTCCCCAAGGACCTGTGTAATAAATATCCTACAGTGTGGTGCTACTGAACAGTCACTCTGATTTGGCATCTCCTACGGCTGAATTACAGAGCAGAGTTTCCAGTGCTGAGGATGGTAGTTCTACCTTCTCCCTTTATCTCTGGCTGTCCTCGGGGATATTTATCTCTTTAGGCACTCCTAATGCTTCCTGTGGATTGAGTCATGAGCAAGTCTCTTATCCGGGAACCCAAAATAATGGAGAACCTAGTTGTGTACCTCAATTTGACTTTTTCCTGTGTAGAAACTGTGAGTCAGGGGAAATTTTTTGCACACTTGGTGCTGGTGAGATTGGCAGGAGGAGCATTGCAGGTATGGAAGTTTGATTCTTTTACTGTCTACTTGGAGTTTTTCGCATCTCTGTGGCCCTGGGAATTGTCTTATTCCCATATTTGACTACTGTGATATTGCTGATGATAATCTCAGTGTTGCATGTCTGTTCTTGGTTTTCTGAGAGGTGAGGAGGTAGTAAAGACAACTTACTTCTACACCACCATTTTTCCTCAGTTGGGTTTCTATACAGTAAAAATGAAAAATCTTTTTAAAAATGAGAAAATATTCCTATTTACATAGCATCAAAAATAATAAAATACTTTAGAATAAACTTAACGGAGGTGGTAAAAGATGTGTACAATGAAAACTACAAAACACTGAAGAAAGAAATTAGAGAAGACACAAATAAATGGAATGACATCCTGTGTTCATGGGTTGGATTAATATTGTTAAAATATCCATATAACCTGAAGTATTTTACAGATTAAATCCAATTCCTATTAAAATATCATTGATTTTTTTGAAGAAATAAAAAAGTCTAAAATTTATATGGAATCTCAAAGGATCCTGAATAGTCAAGCTGATCTTGAGAAAGAATAAAGCTGAAGGCCTCACACTTCCTAATTTCAAAGCATATTACAAAATCTATCGTAATCAAAACAGTATGGTACTGATATAAAGACAGACTTATTGACTACTGAAACAGAATAGAATGTTCAGAAATAAACCTTCATGAACTTGGCCAGTTGATTTTTGACAACGGTGCCAAAACTACACAATGGCATAAAGATAGTCTCTTCAACAAATGATTCTGGGAAAACTTAATATCCACACACAAAAGGATGAAGAGGCACCTTTGTATTACACCATGTACAAAAATCAACTCAGGAAGGATTAATGACATAAATGTTAGACCTGAAATGGTAAAACTCCTAGAAGAAAACATTAAGGAAAGGCTTCATGAAATTGGAATGGGCAATGATTTGTTGGATATGACACCCAAAACACATGCAACAAAATCAAAAATAGACAAATGGGACTACATCAAACTTAAAAACTTCTGCCCAGCACAGGAAATAATTAACATACTAAACAGGCAGCCTACAAAATGGAATAATGTATTTACAAACCACTTACCAGATAAGAAGTTAATATAAAGAATGTATAAAGAATGCCTACAACTCAATAATATTAAAAAGCATGACTAAAAAATGGTCAAAGGTTCTCTGCACATTGCACCATACTGGGAGTCCAGGTGCCAAGGAAGGGAGAAGGAAAAAGAAAGGGCCATGTGCAAATACCATGGCTGCCATCTTGTTTGAGCCCCCACTTCACACCCTCTGTTCTCCATAATGCATGCTTCTCCTTCTCTAGCCTGCATGGGCCCTCTGCATTGCCCTGCTTAGCAGGAGTGCAGGGAGAGTTCGTGCTCTTCCATGGACTCCTGTATGGAGGCATTTTTCAAAATGTCCACAGAATGTGGATTTTGTGGCACTAGCAGCAGTAATGCCCAGTAAAGCCTACAGTCCTTTTGGGCTTCACATCCTGGAAGAAATCCAGAATTTAACAGTGAAAGATTTACTAGTGCAGGAACTTCCACAGCTGGTATTAAGAAGATTATGAAACTGAATGATGTAAAGATGATCAGTAGAGGAGCTCCTGTGCTCTTTGCCAAGGCAGCCCAGATTTTTATCACAGAGTTGACTCTTTGAGCCTAGATTCACACAGAGGCTAAAAAGCACTGGACTCTATAGGGAAATGATGTCACCATGGGAATTACAAAATTAGATCAGTTAGACTTTCTCATTGATATTGTTTTGACAGATGAACTGAACCCTCCAAAGTGTCAGGAGGAGGTGTGCCAGTCTATAACTCCTGCTAAGCCCATCTAGTACTACTTCACACTGGCTTAGCAGCCCTCCACGGTCCAAGTCTAGGGACAGCAGCAAGGCCAGGAGACCACCAGCTCTATGACCACCATCCAGCTTGGGTAGATCATCATGCAGCCTCAGCAGGGCCAAATCATGCCCCCGACAGTGCAGGTTGGAGAAGGTCGGCAGGTGCAGATTGTCCAGGCCCAACCACAGGGTCAAGCCTAACAGTCCTAGAGTGACACTGGACAGACTATGGAAGTTATGCAACAGATTATTACTAAAACAGGAGAGATCCAGCAGATCCCAGTGCAACTGAAGTTGGGCCAGCTAGAATATATTCTCTTAGTCCAGCCTGTATCAGGTACTCAAGTCGTGCAGGAACAGATATAGATGCTTGCCACCAATGCCCAACAGATTACATAGACAGAGGTCCAGTAAGGACAGCGGCAGTTCAACCAGGTCACAGATGGACACAAGCTCTACTAGATCCAGCAAGTCACCATTCCTGTGGACTAGGACCTCACCCAGCCCATGTTCAACCAGTCAGTCAACCAGCTCTCCTACAGGCAGAACCCCCAGGTGACCCATGACTGAGAGTCTGAGCTGGCAAGGCCAAGGACACCCAACACAATTTTTGCCATACGGCCTTATGGTTATGGGTTATGGGCATAGCCTCCCTACCCAGAGGACCCGGCTGACTTCAGCACCTCCTGCAGGCCAGGACACTGGGGCACTTAGACCTCACGCCTGGGGCCTGAGATTCTTCAACAGAAAAATATAATTCTTTTTGTTTTATTTTTTCCATTTATTTTCCTCCAAGGAATCAATATTTCAATATGTCGAGCTGTGTGTCCAATGCTATGAAATAAAAATATTAAATGACATATTTACGACATTTTGTTGAAGAGCGTGGTTTAAGAAATATTTCCCCCTTTGTTTTTCCTTTTTTTTTGGTTCTCACTGCCACTTCTTTTTAGGTGCAAATCTCCCAGGAGTGTCCTGTATCTCCTGACTCTTGGAACAACTGCTGCCCCCAAGATTTACCACCTTTTCTACCCTCAGATTGAGTTAGGTGAATGTATATAGCTTCATTTTCAGCAGCGATCCTTTCCCCTGACCTCTGTGTTTTTGTATCCCAAGGCCGTGGAAACATTCCTTGCATTTAAGAGACAAATTCATTCCCCACGGAGAGTGGGTGAGTTCATTCCTACACCCTTCTTTCCCAGGGACCCAAGAAGACTAGAACTTTGGGCATTTGCTGCCCACCCCCCTTTATTTTAAAATGCATTAAAAATTGTGCTAGTTTCCTTTGCTGCATGGACTTCAAACTACATAAAATGCAATAAATCTCGTTTTAGATTAAAATAGTGGGCAAAGGACTGGAACAGACACTTTTTCAAAGAAGTTATACAAATAGGCAAAAATCACATGAAAAAGTGTGCAACATCATTAGTGATCAAGAAAATGCAAACCACTGTCTCAATGAGATATCATGTCATACCTGTTAGGATGGCCACTATCAAAAAAACAGAAAATAACAAGTTTTGGTGAGGATGTGGAGTAATTCAAATCGTTACACATTGTTGTTGGGTTTGTAAAATTGTGCAGCCACTGTGGAAAACAGTATTATGTTTCCTCAAAAGTTTGAAAATAGGAGCACTACTACTGTATGATCCAGGAATCTTACTTCTGGGTATTTATCCAAAAGAATTAAAAATTGAATCTTGAAGAGATACTTGCACATCCATCTTCACTGCAGCAATATTCACAACAGCCAAGATGTGGAAGCAACCCAAATGATCATGGATGGAGGAATAGATAAACAAAATGTGGTACATATACAATCAAATATTATTCAGTATTAAAAGAGAAGGAAATCCCAGCACTTTGGGAAGTCGAGGTGGGTAGATCACCTGAGGTCAGGGGTTCAAGACCAGCCTGGCCAACATGGTGAAACCCTGTCTCTACTAAAAAATACAAAAATTAGCTGGGTGTGGTGACAGGTGCCTGTATTCCCAGCTACTCAGGAGGCTGAGGCAGGGAGAATTGCTCGAACCTGGGAAGTGGAGGTTGCAGTGAGCCAAGATCATGCCACTGTATTCCAGCCTGGGCAACAGAGCGAGACTCCATCTCAAAAAAAAATAAATAAATAAATAAAAAGAGAGAGAGAGAGAAAGAAATCCTGGCACAACAACATGGATCAACCTTGAGGACATTATGCTAAGTGAAATAAGTCAATCACAAACACATATATAAGATAACTAAATTAAACAAACTTACAGAAACAGAAAATTGAATTATGGTTGTCAGGGAAGAGGAAGGGGAAACGGGCAGTTTTATCAACGGGTAATAGACTTTCAGCCATGCAAGATCAGAAAGTTCTAGATAGATATCTGCTGTACAACATTGTGCCCATAGTTAAAAATACTGTACTTGTCAACTTAAAAATTGTTTAGAGGGTATATTTATTGTGTCTGTTTTACCACAATAAAGAAAACGGGTTGATTAATGTGGAGGACATGAAACTGCACCTCTCAAACACTCCTTCAAAATAGGACTTGCTGCCAAGCTATGTGGAGTTCTGTCAGCTGACTACCTTCTTTTGTCAGCTCCTACAGAATTTGTCTCAGCTGCAGAGTGTCTCCTGGTTAAACCCCACCTGGCAACCCATGTCCCCTGACTGATGGGGCTTAGAGACCCAGACATTTTATCCTGATTGCAGAGACTCTGAAAGACAATACCGGGCTCCTACTTGATTTGGCCAATGACTCGTGGAACCTGCATAGCTGTTCTTCTTCCTTTGTCCAAATATGCTTCGTCCCATTTTCTTAAGCAGAAATCGATCTCTGTCTGCTTCCCACAAAACCAATTGCTGAAAATTCTTGATTGAATGTCACTCTTTTGGCGACCCTGCTGATAGTTACAATACAGTCTTTTCTGGTAGTTGAAATATATCTTCGATGAGGATCTCAAATTCTTTCCATCTGTCCATCCATACATCTGTCATCCTACATATGCAGTCAAAACTTCCAAGTATCTTTTATGTGCTATGTGCTGGCTTCTGTCTTTAAAAAGCTTTTACTCAAACAGAATAAATAAAACATTTATGTGCAAGATGACTATGAAAGGAGTAGGGCAGAGATAGACAAGTAAATAAACTCTGCCAGACTGACACAATATAGAAGCACAGAATTACAGTGGTGGTAGTGAGAATGAAAAGGGATGGATAGGAAAAAAGGAGTGATTTTTGGTGAAAAAAAATAACAGGAGGTGGTGACTGATGGCAATGTGAGACATCTAAAATCCTTTGAAAGGAAAAAAAAACTAAAAAGCATCGTATAGGTGCATATAGGCTTTCACAGATCAATTGCCGTAGCTTGCTCTAAACATCTTAAAAGTTTATCCATTGAATAGAACAAACTTTAAACCTTGTTAATGAAAGTCATGTTCTAGTTATAACTAGCACGTGGTTTTAAAAATCCCAGGTCTTTCTTGCTGGTTTGGTTACTGTTATCAGTGAAGTAGTTCTTATATTTTATTTGTTAATTAAATAACCTATATCCCACTGATATCCCACATATAACATTTCTAGTGATTAGTAACTACAAACTTGATTAGCCAATTTATTGAAATCACTATGCACATTGATTCTGTTTTAAATTTTTTTGATGTCTCTCTTTCCTCCTACATTTACTCTATAGTTCTCTTGATAACTGTTAACTTCAACAGTTAAAATTCAAGGTTTAATATGGGTTTATTTTTAAGGGTTTATTTTTCCAATTTCTAAGTCCAGCAGCAAATCTTAGCTCCATGATCTTAATAATATTTCCTCTGTAACAGTGAGAGTCAGTCTCCAACTGAATTTTGTAGCAATCAATGTTTGTAAATATCTAAATCTAACCTTTTGCAGTGCCTTGCTAGACATAATGCCTTCCTGTTGTTATACTCTAGCCTGTATTCAAGCTGAAGAGCAATGGTTTTATACTTTTCGAATACTGAAAATGTTTTAACCTAAAGCTACTAGATCCTCTGCATGACAGTACTTACATTTTACTCTGTCGTTGTTGTTTTTGAAACAACAATTTACTCTAAATTCAACAACACTTTGAAGGAAATTTTTATTGTACTAAATATTAGGGCATGAACTGAAATCCATAAGATCATGTTTAAAAACATCTTACGCAAATTATTTGTTAGACGGTTGTGCATGAGGACAAGTGGAGTGTGTCAACTGCTTTTTATGATTTTGCTGCCCCTCAGGTGTCCCCAGTCCAGAAACTGGAAACCATTTTCAAAGATGATGGAGATTAATTAATAATTTTAGCACTGCAAGACTATTAATGATAATAAGCAGAGATGTTTTGGATAGATTTCATAGAACCCTTATTGGAAAAGAACAAAACAATTAAAGATAAATAAAGTTCGTCTGTTTCCCTATCATTGAATTTACATCCAATGGGAATATTCTGAAAAAAAATCATTTATTTTTGGAGAATTAGTGTGGTAAGGCAGTCTTAGACTATACTTGGTACATTGCAGTTCCCAGATAATTTTATTTCTTACTTTCCTTCTGTGACACTCCTGTGTGGTCACGTGTCCCTGGGTAATCACACCTTCTGCAATCATATTCCCTCTGAAAGCGATGCCAGATCATTGCCTGGCTTCCTAAGCTTTTGTGGTCATTTCATTATGGCCTAGTTGGCCCAATAACTATACTCTTGCTTAGGCATTAATACCAAACTTTCAAGCTACAAATTTATAAACAACAATATTCTTCTTTAGCATTGTTCTAATCAATGAGAATACCCATTTCATAGTGTGGTTTCAAGCATTTGACTAGATGATTGGGGAAAAATATTTTAATAGGGGATTATATAAGATGGAGTTCTATCATGATACAGAGTTTATGATCTTTTTAAATAACTTACAGAGCCAACTTTGACCTTAGTCTTTGTAAAACCCCCTTCATTTAGAATAGTTTGATTCCAGATATTCCAAGCATAACTGTGACTTCTTTTGGCTTAGTTCACTTCAAAAGCCATAAAACCTTCTAAGATATAAAATGAAAATAACCTACAAATATTATCTAGTCTATTATTAAGATAGATCATGGCTGTCTTAAGGTGCATTAAGAAAGTTGAATGAATTGCTTAATAAAACTGTGCCTGCTGTGTTCATATGAGTTTATGTCATCATGGTGAAAGTTTTAGCTTTTTGTTACCAGCAGGTTGCAGATGTTGATTCACATAATATATTTAAGGCTTTTGTCCCCGCTCAAGATTCCTTGGGATTCACCATTAAATATGTAAGGATGAAAACAGGAGAAAAGCTATTATTTCATATAGTTTTACAAATTATTTTTAGATTCAGCCGCCTTAAGTATTTTAAGGCTTATCACATTACCAGAACAATCTACCATACATCACATTTCTACTCTTTGGATATTAAGACAGTGCAATTTAGTACTTTGTTAAAGTAATCTTGTGTATCTTTCTGAATACTTAAAGTATAAATTTTGCCTTTGTATATTTTTGTAATCATAGTTATTTACATATATATTTGTAAAGACAAAATTTATAAATTTAGAGTATATATACGTGCATATATGTATATACACACATACACACATATGAGCTCTTGCTGAAACAAATATATTTAGGGACTGGTAATTTCTCCTTTTTATCACAATTCATTTTTGTTTGTTTCTTTGATTTTTGAGATGGAGTTTCGTTCTTGTTGCCCAGGCTGGAGTGCAATGGCACTATCTCGGCTCACTGCAACCTCCGCGTCCCAGGTTCAAGTGATTCTTCTGCCTCAGCCTCCCGAGTAGCTGGGATTACAGGCGTGCACCACCATGCCCAGCTAATTTTTGCATTAGTAGAGACGGGGTTTCACCATGTTGGCCAGGCTGGTCTTGAACTCCTGACCTCAGGTGGTCCACCCGCCTTGGCCTCCCAAAGTGCTGGGATTACAGGAGTAAGCCACCACGCCCAGCCTCACAATTTATTTTTGGGAATCACATTGTGTTAGTCTGTTTTCACACTGCTATAAAGAAATACCTAAGACTGGGTAATTTATAAAGGAAAGAGGTTTAATTGACCCACAGTTCTGCATGGCTGGAGAGGCCTCAGGAAACTTACAATCATGAGGAAGGTGAAGGGGAAGCATGCTTGGACCTTCTCACATGGCGACAGGAGAGAGAAGAAGGGAAGGACAAAGCGGGAAGAGCCCCTTATAAAACCGTCAGACCTCATGAGAACTCGCTCTCTGTCATGAGACCAGTATGGGTGAAACCACCCCCATGATCCAATCACCTCCCACCAGTCTTTCCCTTGACATGTGGGGATTAAAATTTGAGATGAGATTTGGGTGGGAACACAAAGTCAAACCATATCACACATTTTGAACTGTGTTAACAACAGATTATAGTATATTCCTTTAGGGACATTCTCTTGGAAAGAAAATATATATTGATACATATTAATCAAATGTAATGACTTAAAATACTGAAAGTGGGTCCTAAGAGAGATTTTCAGATTTTTCAAATTTTTTATAGAAATTCCATTCTGTTTATTTTACCAAATTACTGGGTATCCAGCAATTGAGATGATTCATGTGAAAACAACATATAAATTTAAGATACTGCTAAATAAACATGTATCTGTATATTTGATGAATATCTGTGGATCTCTTATGTGATCTAAAGAAGACTCTGCATTTAGTCTGCTATGCTGCAAATCAGTGGAAGACATTCATATTTGCAACATACTGGAATGGATTTAAGAAAATTGAGATTATATAAGAAAATCTATTTTAGAGCACTAAATTAACTAATGTATAATTGCTAGAACTGTTAAATTTATAAATAACAGAGACTTTATGGCCTGCAGATAGCATATATTCTTTGTTATTGCAATGCCTAGAAAAGTTAGCTGTAACTCTGCTCCTTTTTCTCCTGTCTACAAAAAGATTATTGAAAGACATATAAGTAAAAGTAACATTATTGTCAGGAATATTTTGAGTCCAATTTGAATTTTGAAAATGAATAAATCAAAACTCTGGAACTGTATTCCTAATTAACAAAATGACTTGTGATAGAGTCATTTTTATGTCTTATGACACCATGGATAAACTACCATTATAAATATACATTACAGCACTAGAATTAAAATGCACTATTCCGTCAATTGTCCTAACATAAATATAATATCTATAGTAAATATTACATATTTGAATAAACATTAACACTTTTCTACATACGAAAATTTACAGGTAAATATTTTTACTAACAGTTATTAAATTGAGAAATATTTTAAATATTCAGATGTGACTAGTGTAAGCTTCTTTACAAAGCTTACTGAAGAAACTTCGTTTTCTAGAATAACTTTCCCTGAAGCAAGCATAATCATTCAAAATTATTTCACTGATATTATGTTTTTACTTAAATAATAGGTGGATGGTAACAAGCACTTCTTTTGGATGGTGATAGTGCTGGTAGAGGAGTACACAGCGGAAAACATTTTCAAAGAGGTGATGTAACATCTTTTCATTTTTCTGTTTCTAAGTGTATTTAGTACAATAAAAAGCATTGTGGCACTTCAATCCAAAGCAGTGTTAGCACTGAACTCTTTGTTAACCATGCACAGCCACTCCCAGTTTTGCAGACATAATTTCAGGTTTAGTTGCCTCGTGGAGAAAGTTTAGATACACAATTCTATTAAGACTAGAGATACCTGCTCTTAGAAACCGTAACCTAGCACTCTGCCTTCTCCTCTTGTTTTAACCCTGTTGCTATGAATTAAAGTACATTCAATCAAACTCCTTTTCGAACACTAGATCTGTTAAAAATATGTTTAGGAACCTTATGAACCTTAGTTAAGACCAGAAAGAAAGAAATAATATTACAATCTTACTGTATGTGATATATTGTCTATAGACCTTCACAGCACTTCAGATGCTATTGGAAAGCAATAAAATAATGTAATTAAAAAGCTCTTTATCACAAATATTTAATATGAAGCTTCAAAATTTCAATTCTGAGATAATTTGGAATAAACAAGGTTAAAAGTAGCTTATTTCACTAATGAGGAGCAAAGACTTCAAGATGTGAGATTAGAGTGTCATTATTCTCCAGCTAATTACTGGGCAGATGAATAGTGAGACTCTATACACCTTCTGTAATGTGTTACAGGTACTTATCAGGCATTCAACTCAAAATTTTGATACTTAACACCATCATTTGCATCTTATTGGTTATTCTCTACTGTGAATTTAAAAATTCTTCGGTGATGTACATTTGTGTTTGAGGCTTTTAAAAGATAATTTTGTTTGCTTTCCCTTTTTATTCATGACAGTGACCCCTTTTCTATAATCCAGCAGTGAGAAGGAGTAGAAAATAGAATTAAAACAGTAATGGGCGCCTGGGACTGGAAAAAGAAATATGGTGCTTGTGTGTTCATGCAAGTCTCTGTGTGTGTGCATTACACTGAGGGAGACAAATGTATTAGACTGAATCACATAAAACTGCCGTTTGTGTAGTTGGTGATGTTATGTAGTTCAGCCCAATATTTTGAGGTTCTTTTGATGCCCACAGTCTTTGTACTAATCTAATTAGTGCCACTGAAGCTTCAGGCATATTCCATCATTATACTTATAACATGCAGAAACATCTATTTTTATAAGAGAAAATTAAAGCAAGCACAAAACAACATCATGAGGACTTCAAAATACCAGTGAGAGTTTCATCATTATCAGGAAATTTTTGAGTGTACTTTGATCTCTTAAAAATAAATACATATTCCAAAAACTCTGATACTTCATTCTAGTTAAAAAAAATATTAACTGTTATGCCATCACAAGAGATTGAGATATGCTTGAGTATGGCAACATCAAAAAATATTTATCTAGGATCAACTTGATAAACTCTGAAAGAAAATATCTCTATATGGTAGTTTTAGTTAAAAGTTATACAGACATTAGAATGGCATGTTAAATAAGTAAAATTTGCATAAATAACAAAGAAATAATCATTTTCATAATAGGAGTTTAAAATTATTTCCTAATTTATATAGCTCTTAAATTTGATTCAGAAACTATGTTTTAATGAAGCAATCTGAAACAGATCTGAATTATCACTCCTTAATTACTTCTTTAATTATTTATATAATAATAAGAACAAAATAATCTAAGGCATGAGAGTTCTAAAGACAATGTCCCATAATCCTAGCTTTCTATGTTTAAGATTGAAAGTACCCATGCTATGAAAATATAGGCATTACAAATATACATTTTTAGAATTGTGATATTAGAACTATTATCCCAGCTGTGAATCAATGACATTTATTGTGTACTGATTTATATCAGAGACTAAGAGATTCCTGTCATAGAACCCTTAGCAGAAGTAAGCCAAATGATATTGTTTGATGAACAAATTCTAAAAAATATGGACTAATAATTAATAAAAATATTTGAAAATTAAGTTATACAAAAGGATACATCATAGTAAAAGTGTTAACATAAGAATAATTGATTTTCATTGAATTAGACCAATTATCTTCATATTTCTTAGTTTCATGTAGTTATAAAAGACTGCCATTTTTAGACAACCTCTTGAATGAATATAGAGCAATTGATTTCCTGTAGTTCTAAACCAGAGGAATGATGCATAGCCTGAAGTTTGTAGAAAATGGTGATAATTTCTGAGTGTGATACTTGAAAACAGATGTACCTATCCTGTAAATTTGTATTTATAGAAAATAAAACAAATTTATGCATTTACTTCCTCATGATGCTATAAGAGGTATCTGGTTTATTTTTCATCTGCTAATAATGCTGTCCTATGCTGTGCTTTTCAATTTTGGGACCTGGCTCAGTAGTTTTTAGCTCTAAAAACCGACAATTTAGCTGCATGATGGAGTCCTTCCAGAAGACTTTACATGCCCTGTGAACCCCAGATACCTGAGACAGGTCTCAATCAATTTAGAAAGGTTTTTTTTTTTTTTTTTTTGCCAAGGTTTAGGGTGCACCCATGACACAGCCTCAGGAGGTCCTGACGACATGTGCCCAAGGTGTTTGGGGTACAACTTGCTTTTATACATTTTAGGGAGACATAATATATCAGTCAATACATGTAATGGCTTACAATGGCTCCATCTGAAAGGGCAGGACAACTCGAAAGGGGAGGTGGGGGGTGGACTTTCCAGGACATAGGTAGATTTAAAAATTTTCTGATTGGTAATTAGTTGAAAGAGTTATTATTAACAGAAAAGAATGTCTGGGTAAGATAAGGAATTGTGGAGACCAAGGAATTATCATGCAGATGCAGATAAAGCCTCCAAGTAACAAGCTTCTGCGAGAATAGATTGTAAAGGTTTCTTATCATACTTAAGGTCTCTGTCGATGGTAATACTGGAGGGGTACAATGAGGCATGTCCAACACCCTCTTCCATCATAGCCTGAACTAGATTTTCAGGTTGACTCCCCAAATGCCCTTGTCTGAGAGGAGGGATCCATTCAGATGGTTGAGGGGGGACTTAGAATTTCATTTCTGGTTTGCATTCTCCCGCTTCTGGCCAAGATTTGCCAAATGCAAGATTTGCCAAATGCCACCAAATTTTTACTCTGTCCTATAGCATTGCTGGAATGACATGGTTGCCTGCCCCAGGTCCATCCTGTCCCTTGGTAAGACTCCCTGTGGCCAAGGAACTTAGAGTATTAATAAAAAGACTTATAGCCAGTTGAATGCTTTAGGCCAGATAGGAATGGATGTGGACATGCATTCTTTACCCCTTGATTTTTTTTTAAGTAAAAAGTCAACAAACAAAAAACCAAAGATGAGGTTACAAAACTGACTTATCTTTAACGTCTATGCTTTGAGCTACTGTGATATTGGTTTAATTACAGACTTATGGCAATGAAGTATACAAAACATAAGGTTTGTTCTGAAATTTTTAATTTTATTTGTTTATAAAATGTATTTATTTATAAATTTATTTATAAATTTTAATTATACATATATGTATATATTTGCATGACTCATAACAGGGAATATTATACCCAGGAGGCTTTGTCATGGGGTGTCTTTATCCTCTAAGTAGTTATTTTTTTAATTCTACAGGAAGCAGGAAATTCTTTATGGTTGGGATGGATGAAAAGGTGCCACATGAAAGCGCAGAAGGCAAAATCTCTTGTTTTATAATCTGTTTAGGTATCCGTATACCCACTCTCGATTTGGAGGGTCTGATCTTGACCTAATTCTATGACTCAAAACCAGCCCTTACAATCTCATGCACCTACCTCTTCCACGACAGTCCCTGGACCTAGAGGGAGGGTTCTTGTATAGTCTTAGCAGGAGGACATTTGCAGTGAAAAAAACAGATCAGGCCCAGTGGAATGCCAAATGAGGGAAATTTGCATCTCTGGACTTCAGAGTACCATTATTTTGTTTTCCTTGAAAGTAAAACAAGGAGAGATAAATAACATTAATATTTTGACAATCAAAAGAGTATTTGTGTGTCAGAACAGAAAAAGAAAACTATTCCATTAGGCACCAATTAAAAATAGGAAGAATAATCTAGTACTCTCTAGAGTAGTAGAGAGTACTACTCCTGGGCCACAGACCAGTACATGTTTGTGTCCTGTTAGGAACTGGGCTGCACAGCAGGAGGTGAGTGGCAGGCGAGAAGCATTACCAACTGAGCTCCACCTCTTGTCACATCAGTGGTGATATTAGATTCTCATAGGAGCGTGCACACCCCATTGTGAACTGCACATGGAGGGATCTAAATTACGCGCTCCTCATGAGAATCTAACTAATGCCTGATGATCTGAGGTAGAACAGTTTCATCTCAAAACCATGCCCCCGATCCATGGAAAAATTGTCTTCCATGAAACTGGTCCCTGGTACCAAAAAGGCTGGGGACCACTGCTCTGGAGGATTATCGTAGCCTTAAGTTGGCTTTGCTGGAACTTTACCTTAAAATATGTCATCATGGTCAAAGCCTTGATAAAAATAACCAGTGTCTCCAAATGTCCTGTTTTAAAAGACTCTTACTAAACGTATGCAAATAACTATATTGTCTTAAGATCAGAATACTCGTGAACAGTTTCTGAATTTTGGAGAGCTCAGAAAGAAAATTGAATTTGCTCACAAAAGCATATTATACTTCACCCAATTGCTCTATACTATAAATAACTCAAAAGAAAAAGATTTGCTTGATTCTTTAATCAGAGCAGTGGCTTTCAAACAGGGTATTGTCTGTTCACCTTGGAACTGCTGTCCACAAGCCAGACAGCTCTTGTTATCTGAGAGTTGTCTATCAGGCACTGTAAAATCTAGCGGCTCCTCACATAGTTGGAATCAGTCCTAGGGGGGAAAAAACAGGCTCCCTGCTTATGAGTATTCTCCCCCTTGCATTCCCCGGGTAGCAAGATCCTATATCCAAAGGATTTGGGTCCCAGCAGGGGGTTGGGCCAAGGGACTCAGGCCCTTTGGTTAATGTTTATCTTATTTGCCTCAACACTGTCCCAGGCAATGTCAGCTTTCTCATGATAACCTTTGCCTATTTATTTATTTATTTTTAAATTTTCAATCTGGGGCAAATAGTGAATGACCATCGAAAAATTTCAATCACCTTTCTGGGGCAAATCCATTGACTCCCTTTTTCCTTTTCCTTTTCTAATTACTCTAATATTTTATGAAGCATCTATAAGACCCATAAGGGACAGCAAATTTGATAGGCCTTCTCAAACAGTCACATGAGTCTGCAAGAGCAATATTTCCCAGAGTGCCCATGTAAACGGAACCCCGTTAACCCTTAACCCCCAAATTTAGCATGACCTGGGAAATAGACATGTTAGGTGGAAGAACATTCCAGTCATCATAAAACCAGTCTCAACATGGCTTGCATATGAAGCATATCAGCTGCTTCATCTGGGGTGCTCCACTTGGCATTTTATAGAGAGAGCTGGACAGTCCCCTTCTCAGGGTAAACAGACCTTACAGTGGCATTTATCTGGTCCACTAGGTTGTTTGCGGGAATAACCTCTTGCGCATTTGGATCACATATACCATCAGTGATTATTTAACAATGAGCTGTGGGTCCTACATCAACCCAAACAAGCTCATTCTACAGCATTTATAATTAAGGAGTTTGTCCTTACAGCAACTATTTTTAAAATTCCTTATACTAAAGATTTCTCAAGAAGCTGATGATACAAATCTACAAAGTGGAACAATTCCTTTACATTATACCCTCTGGTTTTAATAGTTACTTGGCTTTGCCCTTCCCCCACATTGACTATCTTCTTGGTAACCACAGGTCTCAGAGGTAACTTTTGTTGCCCTGGCTTAATGTTTCTTTTAATCCATTTAGTTTTATCTGTGTAATTTTTCCTTTATTTTAAAGCAACTCTTAATTAACTAGAAAAAAATTACATTTTCTTTTACAAAAAACACATGCTTGTGTTATATGAACTTCAACAAAAACACCTTTTACACTCCTACTATTTTAACTCTTAGTAACTCAAATTCCCAGTTGGGGGGCAGGGGGAACAAAAACCCAGGTTACTTAATTTAACCTGACATGACTTTAAGATTTTAAACTGCTGGAGATAATTTTGAGATTAAATTCACCAAACTAATCTTACCAAAGATTACCAACATCATGTGAATTAAAAGGCATCTGAGCTAGCTTCCACCAGTCTGATAAGCACTCACTTTTTTTTTTTTTTGAGATGGAGTTTTACTCTAGTTGCCCAGGCTGGAGGGCAATGATGCAATCTCTGCTCACTGCAACCTCCTTCTCCAGGGTTCAAGCGATTCTCCTGCCTCAACCTCCTGAGTGGCTGGGATTACAGGCGCCCACCACTATGCCTGGCTAATTTTTGTATTTTTAGTAGAGATGAGGTTTCACCATGCTGACCAGGCTAGTCTTGAACCCCTGACCTCAGGTGATCCACCCACCTCGACCTCCCAAAGTGCTGGGATTACAGGGGTGAGCCACCACGCCCGGCCAGCACTCACTCATTGAAGTCAATTGATTAGTGCTCTTTTAGGTAATTTGGTAGTGAAATATTGCTTCCACATGACACATATAAACATATAGATAAAACAGGAATGCAGAATAAAAAAGGCAGGTCCAAAAGATATTTCATTTGTCTGTTTACAAATTCTCTGTCTTAGACTATTAATTTTTAAAAGTTACAGGAGACAACAAAAGTTAAAGGAAGGAGTTACCATCTCAGGCCTATTCAGAAGAGAGAAGGAGCTAAAGTAACAGTGTACAGCTTCTGAGATATCAGTCTGAATAATTTCATAAAGAAATAGATTGTGGAATTTAAAAATTAAAAACTTCTTGGATTAAGAGTAACAATACTTTTAATAAAATCATGTTTTAACCAGTTCTTTAGTTTTCTATGAGTGTATTTTTAATATCAAAGTTGAATTTTTAGAAAAACTATTTATTATGATTTTCTCTATAGCCAGTTAATAACATAACATTTTAACAAATTTATCTTTTACTAACCTTATTATGAGTTAGACCATTGAGGACATGCTTGGACTTTCTGGTTTGTCCTAAATATTTTTATGTCTTGAACAACCCAGTCATTTTATTTTAGAATTAAAAATCAACATATAAGATCCTTCCTTATATGAAATTACTTTTCTTTTAAGCTTTCTTACCAAAAAATACTTCGTTATTTCGATAAGTTTCTTTACATTTTCATATTTTCTGATTCCTTTTACCTTGTTTTATATATAACCTTTAAATAAGCTTTGAATTACACAACAGTTATTTACCTTTTAATAAAAACACATTTTCTAGAAAGAATGTTTTTCTAAAACATAATTTTTTTAAATTGGAAAATACCCAGACATTTAATGAAATACCTATTATTTAATTTATTATAACTTTAGATTCTAAATTGTGACAATTTTCTATACAAGTGTTTATTTCAATACATTTACCTAATTATTTTATTTTAATAGTTTACCTAGATTATTTATAAAAACTATGATAGTCATCATTTAAAGTTATTTCCCTGTTAACCATTTTAATAGCCTGTGAATTTCAGGGCTGTACCTAAATAAGAAACTTGTGATTAAATATATGATTATTCTACCTATAATTCAAGATTTAGCTGTTTTCATTAAACCAACAATATTAACATCTTATTTATCAAGAATTACAAAAGCAAAGATTATTCTGTTTTGGGCTGGGCTTATGGTTTTATAACCCTTATGCCAAATTTTGACACCTTATAGTATTTGGCAAGGATAAGTGTGAAATCTCTTGAACAATAAATGCAAACAAAAATGTATGCTGATAATTCTTAAGGCATTGCTGATATTACTTTACCAATAATATTAAAGCAAGCTTATTTTTTAAAGATTTTGCTTAAGTCATGTGAAATAGAAAAGCATTTAGTCTTATTATTTAATTTATAAATATTCTTTAACTTTAACCTAATTTGGTAACTTGTGGCCAAAAACACATAACAAAATGTGTGTATGTGCACATAAACACACACACACTCATACAAAGATCCTATAACTTGTATATCAGAACTCTGGCCATGAGATATTAATACAAACTCACTGGTTTGCAAAAACAATAACAAGAAGAAATGGTTTTAAGGCAAGAGAATAGGGAATAAGGGTAACCAAGGGTTAAGGCATAAGCAAAAGAACAGCAGGTACGGCCGGTTCACATAAGCAGAAGAACAGCAGGTGCAGACAGTTCTAGGCAAGATTAGGCAGTATACAGGCCACATCCTCACGCCTGTGATAACGACACAGAAGCTTCCACTTCAGCCCCTGACTGCTCATAGGCCAGTCCTTCATAGGGTGTAACCAATTGGAGACCCTTAAAGGTGTGTTACCACATTGTTTTAGCTTTATAAAAACCCTAATGGGGGCGTTCTTGAAAGGCCTGCTGTAGCCTACTCCCACTCTCTGGAATGTACTTTGGCTTCAATAAATCTGTGCTTTTGTTGCTTTGTCTTTCATTGCTTTGTTCTTTTGTTGCTTGTTTGTGTTTGGTTCAATTCTTTGTTCAACACACCAAGAAACTGGACAACTCACAGTCAAGACATTCCATCTGGTAACAGTTGGATGCAAATGGTACATTTTATCTCAGTAGAAAAGTAACAGCAGACTTAAAGCAGGCAGAAAAGAAAACAGAGAGAGAGAACTCAAAAACTTCAGAGTTGCAGGTCGACCTTTGGGCTCTGAATTTTCCTTGATGTAATTTGCCCATCATTTTAAAATGTGCACAAGACCAGACCTAATGTGTAACCAGCTGGAGTATTAAAAACTCTGGCATATCCTTCCATTTACACAGTCGTGTGCAAGTAGAGGCACCATAAAACCAACTGGGGGTTCATTCTCCTTGTCTTTCGTCATTCTTGGAATATTTGTTTCCCACATTTTTTTCTTAAAAGGAGGAACTGAGCTGTGGCCTAGGGTTTAGTGTAGTGGATCAAAATGTACTGATTATGGGCCAGACTCCACAATGTGTCACCACCGAGTTGTTTCTGCCTTCTTACGTGCCTCAGTTTCTCTCCCTGGAAGTCCAGCATCTCTGAGAAGGCTCAAAAACTGCAGTGACCAGCTCTTATATTCATTTCCTGGATGAGCCTTTTAAAACTAATTTTGTTGGGAGTTCCCTGTAGGGCCGCTGCATATCATGGGAGGGGTCAATCCCCCAGACACTCCCACACGGCCCCCAGTCACCCAGGGGCACCTTTTGGCTGGGAGGATCAAAATGTCCTTTCTCTTCAGACCTGACGAAACTCAGTCTCTCATTTATCTATGAAAATGACAGAGGTCGGGCACGGCGGCTCACGCCTGTAATCCCAGCACTTTGGGAGGCCGAGGCGGGCGGATCACGAGGTCAGGAGATCGAGACCACGGTGAAACCCCGTCTCTAGTAAAAATACAAAAAATTAGCCGGGTGTGGTGGTGGGTGCCTGTAGTCCCAGCTACTCAGGAGGCTGAGGCAGGAGAATGGTGTGAACCCAGGAGGCGGAGCTTGCAGTGAGCCGAGATCACGCCACTGCACTCCAGCCTGGGCGACAGAGCGAGACTCCGTCTCAAAAAAAAAAAAAAAAGAAAAGAAAAAGAAAATGACAGTACAGTTCCTCATACATATGTGCAGACAAGCCAATTGAGATTAATTTTGGGAGGAAAGGCAATGGAGAAAGCTGTTTAGAATGCATCTCTGATCTAGAATTAGGATCCTAAACAACAACTTCCTAAAGGAAAAAAAAAATGTAAGGTCACTTCCTGTAGACTGTCCTCAGCTACACCTAACTTTGTAGCTCTCATCCATCATTTCACATGCCAAGGTCAAATCCTCTCACACTACAAGGTAATCTCTGTTGCCCCCCCGCAAAGCCAAAGAGGACAGGTAATGTAATACAGGAAAACAGAGCTTTAGTTCTAAAAATAATCTGCCTATGACTCTTTAAACTCCACAAAGAAAACAGAACACTCCAAAAAGGGGTGAATGGCACCAATGTTTTTAGTTATTTGAGGGGTTTGAGTCATTGTACGCCTTCTCTAGATTTTTTATTGGTACCAAAGATGGCAAAGGGAAAAGGAGGAATAGGGTGAAAGGAAAGTAAACCAAAAAAAATTATTTATTTATTTATTTTTAACACAGGAAGCAAACACAGAAACCAAGCACATGGTTTTTTCTTTTGTTTATTGTTTTGTGTTGTTTTTCTTTCTTTTTTTTTTGTTGTTGTTTTTGCAGCTGAGAGAAATTTTAGCCAATTCAGCGGGCTTGTTCCTCATAATTTGAAATTCTCATTTGGATTTGACCAAGTTGGGTAGAGTTGGTCAAATATGATGGGAGAAAGACTGAAACAAACCAAAAATTAAAAACAACAGCAACAATATGACCACGGAGCACTATAATGGTAAGGAGAAATGAAGACCAGCTGGTTGTCAATTTTAACCTTTAGTCATTAAGGAGAACTTTCAAGAAAGAAAAAGAAAATTTAGCTACTTACCTAGGAATGGAACCCCAGCTGAAGACAGCTCCCCACAATTCTAGAAGCAAGAACACACTCAAACTCTCCTTCCCTTTTGGAAGCAAGCTAAAACTCCAGAAAGAAACTACTGCCTTCCATTGTCATGCAAGCAGGAAAACTTGCCTTTCTTTTTGGAAGCAAGTAAAACTCCAGAAAAGGAGTTGTAGAGCAAAATAACTTAGATCTCAACCAAATTTTGGGATATCAGGGATTCTCTGGAGGGAGGGGAGCTCCCAGGCCTCAGCAAATTGTCCTATTGGTTGAACCATAAATATAGTTCAAGCTGGTACCAAGCACTGGTACATTTGTCAAAAGTCAGGGGCACCTCCACTCAGAATCCCATAGTGGTTGCCAATATGTAAACCCCAAATATCCGAGACAGGTCTCAATCAACTTAGAAAGTTTATTTTGCCAAGGTTAAGGGCACGCCGATGACACAGCCTCAGAAGTTCCTGACAACATGTACCCTAGGTGGTCAGGGTACAGCTTGCTTTTATACATTTTAGGGAGACATGATACATAAATCAATATATGTTAGATTTACATTGGTTTGATCTGGAAGGGCAGGACAGGACAACTCAAAGCATGGGCTACCAGGTCATAGGTAGGTTTAGAATTTTTCTGATTGTCAATTAGTTGTAAGAGTTATTATCAATAGAAAGAAATGTCTGTGTTTCAATAAGGGATTTTGGAGACCTAGGTTTTATCATACAGATGAAGCCTCCAGGTACCAGGCTTCAGAGAGAACAGATTATAAATGTTTCTTACCAGATTTAAGGTCTGTGTTGATGTTAATACTGGGAGGAGGACAATGAGGCATGTCCAACCCCCTCTTCCATCATGGCCTGAAATAGATTTTCAGGTTAACTCTCAAATGCCCTGGACTGAGAGGAGGGATCCATTCAGATAATTGGGGAACCTTGGAATTTCATTTTCGTTTACAACTCAAACACAGACTGTACACTATCTTCAGGGCCATTGGGAGAAACATCGATAAGGAAAAGGCTGTTCACAGTCTCCAAGTTTCATCCATAGGTCATTTATTAGTTGCCAACGGGTATATTTAACATAAAGACATCTGGTGGACACCACTGTAACCAAATAACAAACTCAGCATTGTTATTATTATTTTTTGAGATGGAATCTCACTCTATTGCCCAGGCTGGAGTGCAAATGGCACAGTCTTGGCTCACTGCAACCTCTGTTTCCTGGGTTCAAGCGATTCTCCTGCCTCAGCCTCCTGAGTAGCTGAGATTACAGGTGCACACCACCATGCCTGGCTAAATTCTGTATTTTTAGTAGAGACGGGGTTTCACCATGTTGGCTAGGCTGGTCTCAAACTCCTGACCTTGTGATCTGCCTGCCTTGGCCTCCCAAAGTGCTGGGATTACAGGTGTGAACCACGGCACCCTGCCAAAACTCAGCATTATTAATAACTGGGCATTCTGACCTGCTGTGCTTCCTGATGGGAAAAAAGCTAGAACTACACTGTAGCACATATTAATTTTTCATTCCAGAAATGTTCAAACCTTATCCACTCATGAGAGGACAACCAGGGAATTTAGAAAACTGGGCCTCAATTCTTTAAAAAAGGTCAATGTTGTAAAGGATCAGAGAAGGCTGGAAGACTGTCGTAGATTGAAGTGAACAAAACTCAATGGGTGATCCCAATTTGGAAACATATTACCAGGATGTGGTTTTAAATATAGCTCAAAACTGGGACTCTTGAACATGAGCTATACATTAAATAATGTTGCTTTATCATAATTAAACTGTATTAGTTATAATGATAGAATAGAATTGAAAGCATGTTCTTTTTTTAGAAGACAAATGCTGAATATTTAGGGGTAAATGTGTGAATGTGTGTGTGTGTGTGTGTGTGCGTGTGCACATCTTAGGTCGGTGCAAATGTAATTGCAGTTTTTGTCATGGCAAAAACCGCAATGGCATTTCAACCAACCTAATATATGTAGATTAAGAAATAAATTTCAAATAAAATAGAGAAAGGCAGAAAACAGATGTGACAAAATGTTAATTGTTGAACTAGTGGAGAATGTGTGTGTGTGTATTGTACTAATATTTCAGCTGTTCAGTATATTTGGAATATTTTAAAGTGTAGAGTTGGGATGGGGGAAGAAACCATTAATAAGGATTGTTGGGTTTGCATAAACAGAAAAAGAAAAATAAATAAATATTAGACTCTAGAGATGTCTTGCTATAGATTTACCAAATGCTCCATAGAGCATTTGGTCAAGTCAATTTTAAAAGTGTTGGTTAGTCTTTCCTCTGGGGAACATTTAATTCAAGTGTGCTTCTTCCTAAAAACAAAGAGAATATTTATAGCTTCCAAAATATGTACTATTTAAATACTGTCTACCATGAACATATTCAATTGTAAATTTTAGGACAGCTAGAAATGATTAAAGTGTGTGTTAGTGAATTACATAATTGAAAAAAGAAGTTAGTTCAAAAGGTCATAAGTGCTTCCATTCATCATTGATTATATGGCTTTGGCCAGACGTTCCAAACTTGAGTATACGATCAGCAAGACAGATATGGAAACAAACCATTTTCATGCAGTGGCTAAGTACATAGCTTTATTTCAGGCAAGGGGAACTTGTACATGGCCCCATTATTTTCTAATTGTGTGACTTTAAACAACTACTGGCTTTTTCAGGGCCCTGATATCAGAAACAAAGTCCAAGAAAAATATTACCTACTCTCTAAGATTATTCAGAGGCTATATGGAAATGATATAATGAATGCTAGGTAATAACACAGTACCTGGCACAAATAGTACAAGGCCTTTAGCATCAATTCTATCACACAATCCTCTTGTTTTTATCAGAAATGTCCTTCCCAACTTATGCCCAGGGAGACCATCCTAAATCATGCCAGATTGTAATTTAAATAACAGAATGGAATTGAAATCCACAATGTTGGAGTGCCTTTTCATTTCACTGTCACTTTTTTTATATTATTCTTTAAATGTTTGTAAAATTTTTGTGAGTACATAGTAGGTAAATATATTTATGGGGTACATGAGATGTTTTGATGCAGGCATGCAATGTGAAATAAACACATCATGGAGAATGGGGTATCCATCCCCTCAAACATTTATCCTGTGAGTTACAAACAATCCAGTTACATTCTTTATGTTATTTTAAAATGTAGAATTAAGTTATTACTGACCATAGTCACCCCGATTGTGCTGTCAAATAGTAGGTCTTATTCATTCTTTCTTATTTTTTTGGACCCATTAACCATCTCCACCTGCCCCCCAAACAACTACACTTCCCAGCCTCTGGTAACTTTAATATTGAATACTTTTATTTATTTATTTACTTTTTTATTTTTTGAGATGGAGTTTCACTCTTGTTGCCCAGCCTGGAGTGTAATGGTTGTGATCTCAGCTCACTGCAACCTCCACCTCCCGAGTTCAGGCAATTCTCCTGCCTTAGCCTCCTGAGTAGCTGGGATTACAGGTGTGCACCATCACGCCCGGCTAATTTTTGCATTTTTAGTAGAGACTGAGTTTCACCATGTTGGTCAGGCTGATCTTGAACTCCTGACCTCAGGTGATCCACCCGCCCTGAGTAAATGCTCTACCACTAACTGTCCCTGTATGTGTGGAAAGGCGTAGCAAATCTATAAATATTGCAATTGTTTTCTGACAAGGTACAAAATATTGCCCTTTAAAAAATATTTTTATTAAAATAATAGTTCTTACATATTTTATTTAAATTTAAGCTTAATTTAATAATATGTATTATAATTTATAATATATTTTATTATATATCCTTATAATGTATAAAATAAATAGAAATTTATTTAGAAACAAGGTCTCACTCTTTTGCCCGGGCTGGAGTGCAATGCAGTGATACAGACAAGGCTCACTGCAGCCTCAGACTCCTGGGCTTACATAACCTCCCACCTCAGCCTCCTGAGTAGCTGGGACCACAGGTGTGCACCACCACACCTGGCTAATATTTTTTGTTATTGTTTGTAGAAACAGAGTCTTGCTGTGTTCCCCAGGCTGATCTTGAATGCCTGGGCTCAAGCAATCTTTCCACCTTGGCCTCCCAAAGTGCTGAGATTACAGGCATGAGCCACCATACCTGGCAAAATTTAAAATTTAAATTTATTTAAAATCATAAAATATTGAGACATAGAGAATTAATATTAACTGCTGTGCTGTTTACTTTTCTGTTTTAATGCATTTTTAATCATAATAATTGTACTAAGTGCCCATATAGCCATCCTGTATAACTTGTAAAATTTTTGCTTCATGGAAGAATATGGGCAGAAGCCAATTTTGTGTAAGTTGGTTATTCTTTTATCAGAGGAAAATTGGAAATGAACTGTTACCTTCATTAAAAACTGGTTGTGTGAAAATAATATTAGTATAGAGGTATTCCTATTTGATATAGGGAATAAATTATTATTTTCAACTTTATTTTTTTTAGTCCACCATCATTTTATGACCACTTGAGAGTGCTTCTTCCATTCGCTTTGTAGTTGTCATGTGCAGCTGCTTGTGGATTGTCACTAAGCTGACCTACAAATGAGAATTCGTAGGTATGTGATTAAGAAAATGCTCCCAGAAGAAAAAAAGTGGGAAGCAGAGTAAGCAGGGCAGAGAATCAGTTACTCCAAATAAAAGATAATATTTCAGTCAAAGTCAGTGTCAGTCTGATCCCATAGGGTTCTGTAGAACTGAAATTGCACTAGAGTTTTTATTCTGTTTGAGGCAAGAGACCTGGGGTCTTAAACTCTCACACCAAAGAGATATTGGCTATGAGTTTGCCACAGGGAACATGAACACCCAGGTACCTCAGGCTTTGAACAGTAATAATCCAATGGAAATTTTCTGAAGAAGAAGGTTAGAAGTGCACAGTTAGGACTAAGCATGTAGAAGGTGAGGGACAGGAGCACATCACAGGTAAACTGGATCCAAGGGGACATTTGATAGAGTGGTCTTTTTCTTTTTTTTTTTCTCCTTCTGGAATCACTGTTAAAATAATTTTTTGATTCTATGATAGCAATGATGATGGTGTTATGAATCAAGTATTATACATGATCTAGGTAATTATTAATTAAAAGCAGATGATCAGTTAATAGAATTTTGATTGATCACTATGCTTAGTGTAAACATACAATAAGCAAAAGTAATAATTCATGATATCAAGAAATTTTAAGCTTCATTGGTAAAGAGAACAACACATAAAATAATTACATATATGTGTTAGTTCTCTATTGCTGCCATAAAAATTAGCATAAACTCAAAGGTTTAAAACAATGCTGATTTTTTGTCTCACAGTTCTGTAGGTCAAAAGTCCAATGTGGCATGTTTGGGTTCACTGCCCAGGTCCCAATGTAGCAGGACGAGCTGCAGACAAGAACCCCTCAGACCCCCAGTTGTGGAAGGAAAGGGCTTTCTTTATTCAGCTGGGAGCATCGGCGGACTCACACCTCCAAAAACCGAGCTCCCCGACTGAGCAATTCCTGTCCCTTTTAAGGGCTCACAACTCTAAGGGGTCTGCGTGAGAGGATTGTGATCGATTGAGCAAGCAGTGCGTATGTGACTGGGGGCTGCATGCCCTGGTAATCAGAACAGAACAGAACAGGACAGGGATTTTCACAGTGCTTTTCCATACAATGTCTGGAATCTATAGATAACGTAACCGGTTAGGTCAGGGGTCATTCTTTAACTACCAGGCCTGGAATGCAGCACTGGGCTATCTGACTACTGATTTCACTTCTGTCTTTTCTTTAACTCCTACTTTTTCTTTGAGGCAGAAATTGGTCATAAGACAATCTGAGGGGTGGTCTCCTCCCTTACCAAAATCAAGGTGCCAGCCAGGCTACAACACCCATCTGAGGCTTGGATCCTTTTCCAAACACAATGGTTGTTGGCAGAACTTGTTTCCTTATGGTTATAAGACTGAGACACCATTTTCTTTCTAGTCATCAGGCAGAAGTGACTCTTAACAATTAAAGACTTCATACTCTCAGGCCATCTTACAACATGGCACTTTATTCCTTCTTCCTTGAAGTCAGCAGGAGTGCATCTTTCTATCACTTCTGTACATACAGACAAACTCTACTAGTTTCTAACCTAGTTAAAAATCAACTAAGTTAACCATAAGATGTAATTGATAATTTAGTTTGTAAATATAAATAACAAATATAATACATTCCCTGAGTAATGTTTAACTTCTTACCTGAATGAGTAAGGACTACCCAGATAATGTTCATATTTTAAGGCAAACTGACCGGGGCTTTAATTACATTTGCAAAATGTATTCCTAGAAGGACATTGATCAGTGTTTGATGAACAATTATGAGGCTGAAAGCTTTGGAGGCCATATTTAGGATTTTGCTCATCATAGCATGTAAAAACAAATCAACACTGAACAAAGAAATGAGATGTATGTCTTTAGGATGAAGAATATTAAATGATTGATTTAAACAAAATTAACTTAGAAAAAACAATATCATCCTGAGGCCACAGTAAAGAATGCAGAGCATGATTAGAAACAGGTAAATCAGGTTTAGTGGCAAGACAGGTTGAGAGGGAAAGGAAGAAGCTTGGCTAGCAAAGGTGGCCTTGTTATATAGATGAAGCCTTCTTCAGCGAGAATAGATGGTAAATGTTTCTTTTCAGACATTGAAAGGTGTCAGACTCTCGGTCTTTTCTGGATGGTGGCAGGAAGGCATAGAAAAGGGAAGGGGCATGGCTGCATTAATGGCGATTCTTCACAGATGAAAATTTTCACTACTTAAGACAGCTTTGTAAGGGCACTTCTGTCAGAATGGCCAAGCTGCAGCCATTTCAAAATATGTCAAAGAAATATATTCTGGGGTAAAATATTATAATTTTGTTACAGGTAGTTAGATAGGCATGAGCAGGGCAGGAGAGAACGCTCCCCTGACTCACCAGGAATGTCAGGCAATCATTGGGTGATGGTTCAACAATGATCACATTTCCTCTCTGAAAATGATAATTCAGCAGCCAGCACCAGGCAGAGACAATCACGTGATGGTTCACAGCTGTTACATTAAAGTGTTAATTGAATGCGGGCACCAGGGAGAAAAAAGGGCACCAATATGATCTCAGGTATTGGGCAAGTAAGCCTGGGCATGCTCATTAAGAGACAAAATGGCCGAGTATGACCTTCAGGGTGCACTCCTCAGGAAAAGGGAAGAAAGCCTCAAATGGGCATGTGTACACCCTAAACACACTGCATGTGCTCACCTCCCAAGCATAAGAAGGGCACTGCACATGTGGGCAGCCCACCCTAAGCAAAGAATCATGGGGAAGGGACACAAGACTCCAGAGGGGGGCCAGCATATAAAGTCCTAGGATCAAGGTTAAATGGGGCACATGACCTTCAAGTCACCTGCTTGGATCTCTTTCAAGTGTACTTTCCTTCTCTAAAGCCTTTTTTTCTTTCTTTTTAAATAAATCTGCTCCTGCTCTGAAACTTGCCTTAGTCTCTTTTTCTACCTTATGACCCTTCGTTGAATTTTTTCTTCTGAGGAGACAAGAATTGAGGTTGCTGTAGACTTGTATGGTTTTGCCACTGGTAACTCGGATACTTTCCACCCCTAACAATTACTTTCACTTACCTACCATAAAATGTGCCAACTAGTGGCTGGCATAGTTCAAAACTGAAAGATAAACTATGCACCTGTGAGGAAAAGTAGGAAAAATGGTCATGAAATGAATGGACTCCTTCAGTACTATGAAAAGAATTTGAAATTTTTCATCATGGCACTATTAACATCTGTATGAAAGGAAAATAAATCTCGGGACTCTCAAATCACTAAGCCAAGGGAAAAGTCAAACTGACAACTATGTCACACAAACCTGCCTCCCATTTTATTCCTAAATAAGATAGCTATGAAGTTATTTATTCCTAAATAAGATAGCTACAAAGATATTTATTCCTAAATAAGATAGCTACAAAGATATTTATTCCTAAATAAGATAGATACAAAGATATTTATTCCTAAATAAGATAGCTACGAAGATAAAAAGCTACCTACTTCCCTCACAATTTGCCTGCCAGGAAATTCCTTGTGGACAAAGGACAGACAGAACTCAAAGTCATCCCTCTGAGGCTCACCTGAGAGAAATGCACATCTGATTACTTCCTCCGCCCTACTATTTGGGTAAAAATGCTGATTGACTGAGTCAGACTAAATTGTGTATTCAGTGGAATACACAATTTAGTGGCTGATCAGGACTCAAAAGAATGCAACATTTTGTCTCTTATCTACTTATTACCTGGAAGCCCCCACCTCAAGTTGTCCCACCTTACCAGGCTGAACCAATGTACATCTTACACAAATTTACTGATGTCTCCCTAAAATGTATAGAAGCAAGCTGCACCCCGACCACCTTGGGCACATGTCATTAGGACCTCCTGAGACTGTCACAGGTACATTTTTAATCTTGGCAAAATAAACTTTCTAAATTGACTGAGACCTGTCTCAGATATTTGGGGTTCACATCTGAAACATTTGAAAGTTGAATGATGCTTCATTCCGCAAAGAAGAACTTATTAGCTATCATTTAAATAAGTGTGAGGACTAAAATAGAATCTGAATCCAAATTAAGGACAAGCAAATGGCAGAGAAAACAACCATCAATTAATTAGAAGAGGGTAATGAGATAATTAAGACCTCAGTGAGGTCACTTTTTAACAAAATGATATTATTTAATAAAACATAATCTAAAGTTCTCATACATTATAGCTTTCTAAAGATTCTAAAGTAAAGGTAAAGGAAAAGTGAGGAAATTTAATTTGACACTAAAGGCAAAAAAAAAATAGATGTCATACATGAAAAAGAGAATAGGCACATTGTGATGTAATGGCATCCAGACGCTATGATAGTAAAGGTCAGGAATAATAAATTTTTAATTTCTGGGCTAATTCTTTAATAAATAATATCAACTAGCACTCAACACCCTGCAAACAATTTAAACATTGAGCTTGAGTGTAAATGATTGGTTTTCGATTATTAGAGTGTCCTCATATTCATCCCAATGATCATTAAAATATGTATATATTTTTAAAAAGTACTTGAGGTTTACTTGTTAGCAGTGGCGAATCTCTATGGGTCTGCAACAACCTCAATTCTTGCCTCCTCAGAAGAAAGGATTCAACCGAGGAGCATAAGACAGAGGGAGAGATCAAGGCAAGTTTTAGAACAGGAGTGAAAATTTATTAAGAAGTTTTAGAGCAGGAACAAAAGGAAGTAAAGTACACTTGGAAGAGAGCCACACAGGTGACTTGAGAAATTTAGGAGCATGGAGTTTTATACGTTGGCATGTTTCCAGGGTCTTGTGTTGCTCCTTCCCTGATTCTTTCCTTGGGGTGGGCTGTTCACACGTACAGTGGCCTGCCAGCACTTGGGAGGTGTCGCACACACAGTATGTTTACTGAAGTTGGGCACGTGTTCACTTGAAGTGTTTTTCCCTTACCAGTTCCTAGAGGAAGGCCATATACCAGTTGAACTCTGGCATTTTACCTCTTAGTGCACATGCTTAAGCCCACTGTCCCAGCTCCTGAGATCTTATCAGGAAGCTGCTGGTCACCAGTTTCAGGTGTTTTCTATCTATTGGGAGCCTGCCAGTCTCTGGTGTGGGCTGCAACCAATTATTATTTCAGAGAGACAGTTTAACAACCACCTGACCATCTCCTGATGGTCACCTGATATTCCTGATGGGTGAGAGGGGGCCCTCTCCTCCCCTGCTTATGTCTGCATAATTACCTACTGTAACAGACTGTGATGGATGATTTAGAATATATAAATCATCAGGGTCTTTGGAAACTAGAAGTATGCAAAGAAAAATCAACTAGGTTAACCATAAGATGTAACTGATAATTTATTTTGTAAATATAAATGCCAAATATAATACATACCCTGAGTAATACAAAATCACACATACACATGTTCTATTTGAATGGCATTTATCAAATATTTCTCATATTCTTAATATTTGTTATATTCAAAGATTCCTATTGCTACAAGTCTCCATTGCATTTCCCCAGTTCATTTCTTTCTCAGCTCTGGATACTTTTCCCTCTATGTCCATGAAATTTAAAGGGAGTCCATCTTTAGGTTCACTTAAGGCATTAATTCTCACAAAATAGTTCTGCAAGGAATATTTAATCTTTGTTTCAATAAATTGCATTTCATGAACCTGGACCTTCAGGATTGCCTACAGACACTATCAAAATAATAATTTTGTTAAATTAACAAATGCCAATATTTGTGTGATGTATACATGTGTGTATCTGTGTATATATATTATAGTTATGTACCTACATAACTAGTACAAGTGCCAATTTGAACCTCTACTCTGACATTTAGTAACAAGAGGTGTGGGATATTGGGCAATTTTTTAAATGTTTCTGTGCTTGATTTTTTTTTAAATGAGGATGCAAATAAGATTATAATGAGAATTAAATATGAAAATGTACATAAAGTACATGTTCCTTACATTTGGCATATAGTAGATGTTACATAAGTTATAAGTATCAATATGTAAATATAATGTGTTTACCATGTGTATATGCATATACATATATGTAACAAACACAAACATGCACTTATAAAAGAAATGGAAAGAAATAAATGAATATATTAACTCTACTGTGTTTATCCGATGAGAGTTTGTATTTTTCATCATATTTGGATACAAATTTCAAATTTTCAATTATGTGCTGATCTCTCAGGTACAGTCAGAAAAAAATGATAAATATTTGTTCGTTCACTTGGAAAACTGGTTTTAATCTGACACATTAGAGTTCAAGTGATTATCAGAAATAATTTCTTCATAATGAGAGCTTTAAATACTAGAATAGGCTACTAGTTGTGTGAAAGTGTTTTTTGGACACCTTAATACTTTTCACCTTTTTAATGTTAATTTAAGAGAGAAGAATAGACCTCAGATTTTTCAAGCCCTGACAGCAAGCCCGATGGTTCTATGATTATATGGAAGTCAAATCCTATTATCAAAGGTGTGCTTCATAATCAAAATATAAGAAGCATGACCACTAGTGTACCTGGAAAACTGGTGGGCTTTTCCTTAAGGGATTTTTTTTCTGTGATTTCGTTGATAATATGGATGTAGATGAGCATTTTTTTTCTTATATTTAACTTAAATTGGCTATACTTCCAAACGTGACTATTCATATTTGATCAAATACATATATGAATTTACATATAAATATATATACACAACCACAGTCTAAAGACAAAAATCATCCATGTTGACTCCAAGAGCTCCAACTGATTCTTTTTTTCATATTTAATATTACATTATATAATTGTAGCACATTCTCCACATTAAGGACACTTTTTTTGTATCACAAAGTGCTGCTAGAAGCATTCTAATACATTTTTCATGTGCCTAAATGCAATAATTAGAATACATACCCCAAAGTGAAGTTAATATTCCATAGAAAATTTGTATATTCAAATGAACATGTTAATGATAAATGGCTCTGGAAAATGTTTGTATCAATTTACTCACCACCACCAATATTCCTTATCAACATCTCTTATTAGTAGACTCTAGCCATTTAGGTCTCTTTCTTGCCAAATAACTGCTCATTTTTAGTCCACCTTTTGCTATAAAATTGTCTTTTTTCTGAATTGATTTTTAGTTTTGTATATATTCTAAATATCAATGCATTGTTACATATATTCATTTAAAATCTTTTTCCACAATGACATCTTTCATGTTATTCAGCTTTATAAAATCTTTCATTAAAAAATTATACTCACAAAATGTTGCTGAAGAGTATTGTGTTGCCATTACCAAGCTTTTCCTAAAACCCAGCTTCCTCCAGTGATGTGCACGTCATCTAGTTTCCCCAATAGTAACACCTTATGTTACTATAGTACATTATCCAAACCAGGAAATTGACATTGACACAATAAAATAACTACACTAGAAACTGTACATGTGCTTCATCAGTTTTTGCATACCTTCTTGTTTTGGGTATGTCTTTTTGTATAATTCTACAAATTTTGTATAGATTCACATATATATGTGTCTACAGATTATATCTGTATGGATTCATAGAACTCCTACCACATTCAAAATACAGAACTTGTCAATTGCTAAAAGGAAGCTTACTTGTACTATCAATTTATAGTAACATACACTCCTTCCTATTTCACAAATCCCTGGCAAAAACCGATCTGTCCTTCATCTAAAATTATGTCTTATCAAACACGTTATATATATATTGAATCATATAGTGTGTAACCTTTAACCATTTATGTTGAAATAAATAAATATTTCCTAGAACTTGCAAAGATAAGTATAAATAAATATTTCCTAGAACTTGCAAAGTGAAGTGGTTTTGTTTTTAGAATTCTGCCTACCAAGTTAGTATTTGTATACTACATCATATTCCATATTTTTATTTTTAAATTGCTGTCATTATTTTTTGCCTATGTCATTATTTTATCCAGCACATAGTTACATCATGTTAATTTTATCCATCTGTCAATCTTTTTCAATTAGTGCATTTAGAACATTCATATTTCACATAATTATTCATACCTTAAGATTATGTCTGACACTTTATTTGCTGTTCTGTTTATTCCCACTGCTTTTCTTTCTGTTTCCCTTTTCCTCACTTTCTGCAGGCTACTAGACCTTTAAATTTTATCTACAACTTTTAGTATATTTCTTCTTTTACTTTTGAAATTTATTTAAAATTATGCTTTATGTTTGAGGACTGAGAGAACCATCACACCATATTCATGGGAGTACAACAGAATACTTCCCCTACTTAAGTCCTAGGAAGCCGAATGCAGAGTAAGGCAGAGGTGTTCTTCAAAATTTCCTATGAAGGAACAGAAGTGAGGGTCTTGGACTGAGAGGTGTGGCCTCAAGTGACCAGAAAAAGGAATCGTGGATCCTCTCAGGGGCCAAACTAAGGATCCTGAGTGAGAACTGATGCAACCACCCAACCCAGAACAGAAGGTGACCTCTAGGCCTTGACCTACCTGCTGTGGCTGTAAGTGTTGGGAGATCACAGAAAAAACTGTAGCCAGATGAAACAGCCTTCAGTTCCTCCTAGGAAAGTGAAGGGCTTCTTCAGGGAGGTGCAGGTCTTTTTTTTTTTTTTTTCTTGAGTCGGAGTTTCGCTCTTGTTGCCCAGGCTGGAGTGCAATGGCGCCATCTCAGCTCACCACAACCTCTGCATCCCAGGTTCAAGTGATTCTCCTGCCTCAGCCTCCCAAGTAGCTGGGATTACAGGCATGTGCCACCATAACTGGCTAATTTTTTTTTTTTTTTAGTAGAGACTGGGTTTCTCCATGTTGGTCAGGCTGGTCTTGAACTCCCGACCTCAGGTGATCCATCCACCTCGGCCTCCCAAAGTGCTGGGATTACAGGCGTGAGCCACTGTGCCCGGCCAGCAAGGCGTAGGTCTTAATATGAGGAAATAAGCCTGAAGTCAAAAGGGAGAGAAACACCAATCCCTGACAGAATTGAAAGCAAAGACTTGGAGTGAGGACCGAGGCACTACCCACTTTTGAATAGAGGTAGCAACAAAGAGTCTGGCCCTGCCCTTATGGCCAGTCCTTGAATACCCTAGGCTAGCCTGTCGGGCTGAAGCTCCTCTTCACTTTTTAATATTAGGTCTAAGGGAGGTGAGATCCGTGATCTGAAGGTGCAGCCACTGGTTACCCAGACCCTACATGGAGTCAAGGTGGGGACCTTCAGTGAGAACTGAAGACCCCAGTAGCTCAAGACAGAAAGGGTGCCACAGATCTGTCAGCACTGGGTACCACATGGCAAGGATGGTGTCTGAAGCACCGCTTCCTTTTCTCTGAGAAAAGCCTTGGTTTGAGGTGTCAACTTTAGAGCAGCAGAAGGGAGGAGACCCAAGCCTTGCCAATCATTGATATGATAATTCTGAATGTGAAATGACAAGACAACCTAACCCAGAATAGAAGGGTCACCCCAGTATACCTCAGACAGGACTGGCAGACCTACGGCTCACTATAACTTCTTTCTAGGGTGTATAGTTTCCTAGGACTACCGTGACAAAATACCACACATTTGATGGCTAAAAACAACAGAAATTTATTCAAGTTCTGGAGGCTAGAAGACCAAAATCAAGGTGTGAGCAGTGTTGGTTCCTTCTGGAGACTCTAAGAGAGAATCTATTCCATTTTTCTTTTCTAGCTTCTGACTTATATCACAAGTTCTTAACTACTATGGATTTTTAGTAATTTGAAACATCTGATAGAGTAAAGCACATTTTGTTCTTTTTTTTTAAGGGGATATGGGACAGTTTTGACCATTTGCAAATTAATTTAAATTTTATAATCAGCTTGTCAAGCCTGACAATGTAACATATACACAGATACACAAAAACCTTTAGGGTTTTATTTATGGGAGAAAAATTACAATCATCTATAGTTTGAATTTGAAAAGAATTAACATGTTTATAATGTTGAATCTTCTATCTACCAACATATAATATTCCTCTATTTAGTTAGGCCTTGATTGACTTATACATAGTAGCTGTGTAATTTTTCCATTGAGTTGTTACAGTTTTTATATTCCATTGAGTTGTATTTACTTTTAGGTACCAGGTATTTTGTTATGGTAGTTTACAAATGATATTTAATTTCATTTTCATACTGTTTGTTACCACAGAACCAAAGTGTATGTTTGTACGTTAATCTTATTGTCAGAAACTTTATAAACAATTTTATTGATTAGTTTATCATTAGATTTTCCTCATAAATTCTAATCCTCTGTTAATAATACCAGCTTTGTTTCTTATTTTCCAAGAATAAGCCCTTTGATTTCATCTGTTTCCCATTACTTTCCTAATGTAGTATCTTCATTAAAATATTGACTAGAAATGATGATAGCAGGCATCCTGTTTTCTTCCCAATTTTATTTTCTGATTTTTATTTATTTATTTATTTATTTTTGAGATGGAGTTTTGCTCTTGTTACCCAGCCTGGAGTGCAATGGCAGCAATCTCGGGTTACTGCAATCTCCCCCTCCCGGGTTCAGGTGATTTTCCTGCCTCAGCCTCCAGAGTAGCTGGAATTACAGGTGCCCACAACCATGCCGGGTAATATTTGTATTTTTAATAGAGACAGGGTTTTGCCATGTTGGCCAGGCTAATCTCAAACTCCTGACTTTGGGTGATCCGCATGCCTCAGCCTCCCAAAGTGCTGAGATTATAGGCGTGAGCCACTGCACCTGGCCTTCCTCCCAATTTTAAAATAAAACTCTCAGTGTCTCTATATTGAGTATATTTACTATAGATGTTTTGTAAATATCCTTTACCTAATTTGATAACATATCATTTATCATAAACACTAATTTTTATAAACCAGTTTAAAAACTTTTATATAATTTAAATTTTTTTTTGTTAATGTGGTATTCTCTTCTGTTATGTAAGTATGAAAGCTTTCAGAGTAAAAAATTTAAAAGTATGTTTCTAACCCTCCAGGAATTGATTTTCGTGTTAAATGTGAAGGAGAGTTTCAGTCATATTTTGTTTTAATATGGATATCAAATTGTTCCATTGTCATTTCTTAGTAAAAACACTGTTCTTTCCCCCATTTATTTGTAGTGGCATATTTTTAACAAATCAGGAGACCTTGTATAACAGGTATGTTTTGACACTCTCTATTCAGTTTCTTTGGTCTACTCGACTATGCCTGCATCTTTACTAAAAACTGTTATTTACTATATGTTTTAATAATCCTTAATATCATATCTTCTTTTTCTTTCTCAAGTGTATACTGTCTGTTCTTAGCCATTTGCAAGTCTATTTATACTTTAGAATCAGCTTGTGAAGTTTGACACACATATGCACATATACACAGTCATTCACGAACAACAACTACGTGACTTTATTGCAAGAAAAGGATTATACTCATCAGTAGAAAAAATTTGGGGAGAATTAACATGTTTACAATATTGAGTCTTCTATCTAAGATGGTATTATATTTCTCCAATTAGATCTTTAGAAATTTCTCTAAATAATAGCTGTATAACTCTTCCACAGAATTTTTTTTTTTTTTTTTTTGAGATGGAGTTTCACTCTTGTTGCCCAGGCTGGAGTGCAATGGCGTGATATTCGCTCACAAGAACCTCCACCTCTCGGGTTCAAGCAATTCTCCTGCCTCAGCCTCCCGAGTAGCTGGGATTACAGGCATGCGCCACCACGCCCACCTAATTTTGTATTTTTTTTTAGTAGAGATGGGGTTTCTCCATGATGGTCAGGCTGGTCTCGAACTCCTGACCTCAGATGATCTTCCCACCTTGGCCTCCCAAAGTGCTGGGATTACAGGCATGAACCACTGCACCCGACCTCCATAGAATTTTTATACTTTACAAATTATATTTACTTTTAGGAACTGGGTATTTTGTTATTGTAACTTACAAGTTATATTTTATTTAATTTAATCTTCAAGCTATCAATTGGTACAGAAAAAAGAGTATTTTTGCATATTAATATTATACCCAGGAACCTTTAAAAATACTTTTATTGCTTTAATAGTTTTTCTTTAGTAGATTTTCCTCATATACATTCGATTCATGTTTAATGACAGAAACACTGTTCCTTATTTTCCAATCCCAATCTCTGATTGCCTCTGTTTCCCATTACTTTATTATCTTCATTACAATAAAGAATAGAAATGGTGATAACAGGCATCTTTGCCTACTTCTCAATTTTAATGTAAAAGTTTTTAATATTTTTATATGAAGTATGATTTTTACTGTAGGGCTCTTTTGTAGACGTCCTTGATCTAGTTTAAGAAAATATATTTTTTATAATGAATGAGTGATGACTATTTTTATGAACGATTTTTTTCTCTAAATTTGCATATACTTTTTGTCATTTAATCTGTTAAGTGGTATGCCAATCCTGATCCTATTTGTCTCAGATCCATTCTTTACCCTTGCTCTACTCTTTCTCTACTATACAGAGCCTGACTCTCAATCCCTAGGCTCCCCCACATCTGAATGCCAACTGGGTTCTGCAACAGGAGGCAACAGTAGGAGATTAGAGTACACAGAAATTGGAGGGGTCAGCAATTTTCTCCTTCTTGCTCTAGTTACATGAAATATATATATAATATCATTTTATAAATATTAATTACAAAAAGCAGAAGAAATTATTATATTCAATGATATTATACAAAATATAGGTGCAGAAGAGATTCAAATATAAAATAACTATATACCATTATCTCAGAATAACCAACTGGTGGATAAGGAAAGGTTTGTACCTATAGTAGAATTTCAGTTAGTAAGCTAGGAATGAATAATAGAATGAGATAATTATCCTTGTATAGCCCCTAATATTATAGATAATGGATAAAAGTCATGATCTTCAGCACTGCCAATGTCACCAAAAAGGGAGACCTGTACACAGGCATTGGGTATACCCAATGAAAGTACAAAGAATAATCTTTGGAGTGGTTTTGCCAAAGAACAAATTCTTAATCTGAACAAGCTGCTACCATTAACTACTGATGACATGGGAAGTGTCAAGTATATTGGGTTCATTGTACTATCATTTCTACTATTGCATGTGTTTAAGAATTTGTATCATAAACCATTTTACTATAAATATTATGTCCTTCAAGTTGAAAACCCAAGTGAAATGAACTAATTTTTAGCAAAATATAAGGGAATAAATAGGTTCATAAAACATACAGAAATATAGTCAAACAACACAAACTGAAACTGTAGTCAAAGATCAAGCCATCCTCAAACAGTTTGAAAACCAGTTAGGTTTGAAGGCCAGTTGCACTATATATTCAGAGGGAAAAAATTAGTGTATGGGTCACGTCTGTAATCCCAGCACTTTGTGAGGCCGAGGCGGCCAGATCACTAGGTCAGGAGTTCAAGACCAGCCTGACCAATATGGTGAAACCCCGTCTCTACTAAAAATACAAAAGTTAGACAGGCATGGTAGCGCACGCCTGTAATCCCAGCTACTCGGGAGGCTGAGGCAGGAGAATCACTTGAACCCAGGAGGCAGAGGTTGCAGTGAGCCAAGATCATGCCACTGCACTCCTGCCACGGTTACAGAGCGAGACTCCATCTCAAAAAAAAAAAAAAAAGTATCTTATGGAAACTCATCCAAAAGATCCAAAAAGATTTGAAATTATTCAAAATATTTTTACAAGTGAACATTTTTTGATAGAAAAACCAGATAAAGGTGGTCCAAGTAAAGGGGACTTGAACCAAGGCTATTCACAATTAGACAATATCCTAACTAAATTAACAGCATATTCAATATCGGAGTGAACAGGGTGCTTCACGCTTTCCACCCCGCCCCGCCCCTTTTGTTGGTCCTGCGAGGCCTCCGTCTGGGGTAACCGGATGTGACGCTCCGGATTTCCTCTTCTGAGTCCGAGGACTGTGACGACCTTATCTGAGGAAGGTGCACCCTAGTCAGCAGAGGAACGAGTCGCTGCAGGCACTGTCAGGTGTCAAGGTAAAACTCTGAGACTGAGGGAAATAGAGCGCCCTGCAGATAAGAGCCCCAGGCCCTGCAGTCAACTCTGGGAGGCCGTGGGCTGGACTTTCAGGCTGAAGCCACCCCACATTTCTCCCTCGGGAATCTGATTAAGGTGAAGTCCTTATTTGGGCAAGGGTAAGAGTCCTTAGATTTGCCGAGAGTTAAAAAAGAAAAAAGCCCTTAAGTGGGTACTGAGTCGATCACCAGAGATCACTCACAATAGAACATTGGCGGACACACTGAGTGAGGGCCGGCCCGTTTGTCAGCCCTGCAAGGCTTGGGGGCAAGGGCAGCCGGAAGTGTTGCTTATTGACTTCCGCCTGCGGAGTCTGAAGGAGGTGAAGCTTTAGTCTGATTTAGGCAGTGTCGTGTCGGCAGAGGAAGGCATCTCAGGCCCTGCAGGAGTCCAGGTGAGGACCCTGAGTTTCTTTTGTTTTGTTTTTTTTGAGACGGAGTCTCTCTCTGTTGCCCAGGCTGGAGTGCAGTGGTGTGAGCTCGGCTCACTGCAAGCTCCGCCTCCCGGGTTCACGCAGTTCTCCTGCCTCAGCTTCCTGAGTAGCTGGGACTACAGGTGCCCCCCACCATGTGCGGCTAATTTTTTTTTTTTTTTTTTTGTATTTTTAGTAGAGACGGGGTTTCACCGTTTTAGCCAGGATGGTCTCGATCTCCTGACCTCGTGATCCACCCGCCTAGGCCTTCCAAAGTGCTGGGATTACAGGCATGAGCCACTGCGCCCGGCCTCTGAATGAGTTTTAAGGTTCTGCAGGCTCCACAAAAGAGGTTGTGCCACAGTGCCTAGGCCATGTTGTCATTTTTGGGTGTCCGTTCGTGAGGCGTTTGCTCATTTCCTTTGTGGGTATCTCATAGAGATGAAGTCTTGGTTGGAAGGGGGCAGCATCAGTTAGCCGACTGGAGGGAACACATTACCAACTAGTTTCCAATATGGGGACCCCGTGTGAGAATTATGGGATTAGCCAACTGATGACAGAGAAGGATCCAAGGAGCTTTTCCCCTCCCTGGGAGACTCACCCTAGGGGTGTCAAACTGAAGATACTGCTAATTTTCTCCTGGGGTCTTAGGGAAGTGAAGGTTTTGTCTGAGTATATTACATCAGGCCAGCAGAAGGAGTTCCAGGCCTTGGCAGGTTTCATTGAGTTCTGTCAGAAGGGAAAATACACTGCATAAAACTGTAGACCCACAAGTCACAGGGAATGTTTGGGAGACCCAAACAGAGATAGCCAGATGAGACATCCACACACTCCTCTATGGTGTTCAGTGAGAAGGAGGTCTTATTGTGAGGGAAAACTTAAGTCAGAAGGATAAGTCCCAGACCATGAAAAAGATCTGGGCCACATATTCTGGAACAGGGTGTTACCATGGGGCTGTTCTCTGCCCCTTTGGTCAGCCCTCGGAGACCCCTGATATGGGGGCCCACCAGTCAGACAACTTCATGTCATCCTTTTTGGTTTTGGGCAAGTGTAGGCCTTGGTTTGAGGGAGCTAAGTAAGGCCATCAGAGGGAAGATTCCCGGGTGCTTAAATGATTCAAAGTAAGGATGTGGACTTAGGACTGAGAGAAGAACCCACCCCAGAACGTAGGTGGCCCCACAGTCTCCACCCATGGTGTCAGTCATAGGAGGCTGGATATCTAGATGAAGTGTCCCCTCACATCCTTGGTAGTCACTGAGGGGTGAATCTTTAGCATAAGGAGGGAACATCAGGCCAGCAGAGAGGAGGAGTCTCTCGCAGTGCCTGGAGCCAAATTGTAGACATTGAGTATAGATGAAGGGGACACCCATTCCAGTACATTTGGGATCTCCATGAGCTCCACTCTGCCTCTGAGTTCAGCCCTTGGAAGTCCAAGGCAGGAGTGGGAAGAATTTCCATACTGTCTTCATCTTCAGGGGTCTCAGGAAGTGAGTGTCATGGTCTGAATAGCAGCCTCAAGTCAATATAGGGGTAGGTGCATAAGGGGTACCGAGAGGTTAGGTGAAGACACAGACTTAAGACTGAGAGATGTCTAATCTCTTCCTTTACAGTTGCCACAGGGAGATGAGATTTTTCTTTTTTTGGCAGGAGTGGCATTAGCTATCAGAAGATGGGGACTGAAGCCCAACCAGTAGTCAAAGTAAGGACCCTGAGTGAGGTCTCAGGGAACCACCCATCCCAGATAATGAGGACAGAACGTAGCCCTGCTTAGCCCTGCTGTCAGTTGTGGGAGGCTCTGGGCAGGGCTGTCAGGCTGAGATATCTACTTATTTCCTGTTCAGTGAACTCAGGATAACAAAGGTTTTGGTCTAAGGAAGTGATATCAGGTCCCAGATGCTTCCATTAGTCAAGGGAAGGACATTAAGTGAGGCCGATGGGAACACTCACCCCAGAAAACAGTAATCGCCACAGAGCCCTGTCCTGCTTATTTCATACACTGGGGTCTTATGGAGGTGGTAGTCTTGAAATGAAGGCAAAGGTTCAGATAAGCATTGGATTGGGTGTCCAGGAAGTGCAAGGAGTTAACATAGAGACACAGAGTAAGGACCAATAGGAATCCACTCCAGGATATATGTCGCCAAAGAGCCCTGATAACTTTTTCAGCCAGGGAGCACTGGGCAGGGATCATGTGACAAGCACCCACTCCTCCTTTTTGAGGGTTTCTGTCATGTGAGGTTCTTGATTAGTGTACCTACATCATATCAGATCAGTAGACAAGGGAGGCCGGGGCCTGTGAAAAGTCACAGTAAGGACCCCAAGTAAGGTCCACAGAGGAAAAAGGACACAGGACACAAGGACAAAGAAAGCTTCACAGTGTACAGCCTTTGTTATTAACACTGTGAATCCCCAGTAATTGCAGATAGGTAGTGTCCTTTATCACTTCCTTCTCAGGTGACTCAGGAGGATGAGGTATTCTTGAAGGTGGAGAGTGGCATTAGTTAGTATACTGGTAAGTCACCATCACTAGCCAAGTCAAGGAGCCCGAATGAAAACTAAGGGCCACCCACCCCAGAAGAGCAGGGATTCTGAAGACTCAAGTACTGCACTGTTGTCAGCCCTGAGTGGGTATGGGTAAAGCTGTTAGGTGGAGGTGACACCTCACTACCTCCTCCAGGGTCTTGAGGAGGTGGAACCTTTTGTCTGAGGGGACAACATTAGGTTAACAGAAGGAAGGATCCCAGGACCTGCCTGGATTCAAAATAAGGCACCTGAGTAATAACTGAGGGGACTACCCATACCATTACAGTGCCTCTCACAGAATCTAGGTCCTGCTATCAGCCCTGGTAAACTCCAGGTTGGGTAACTGGAGGAGGTACCTGACACTTCCTTTTGACTTTGGTCTTGGGGGCACAGCCCCACATTACCACAGGGGAAGTGGCACAGGCCCTATCAGGTGCCAAGTTACTGGCACTTCTGGCCATCAACTGGTGACATTACCCTCCTCAGAACAAAAGGAGCTGTACTGAGCCCAACTACAAGTGTCTACTGTGAACCTGAAAAATTCTCACGTTGGGTTGGCTGGCTGCACCCTGAGAATTCTCACTTCATCCTTCAGGTTCTTGGTAGACCCAGAAAACAGAATATCAGATCTGTGAGGCTCTATAACACTGCTGTCAGGAGAAGTCTATAGGCAGTGGCTTCCATCAGAGCTACCGCAGTTGAGTTTACCAGCTGAGGACATTTACACCCTTTCTCTCTCCCTTAGGTAGTGATTCTTCATTGCCTGCCCTCCTGTCCACACTCCTGCCTACTGCCACCCACAAGGGTCATCATGTCTCAGGATCAGGAGAGTCCACGATGCACACATGATCAGCACCTTCAGACCTTCAGTGAGACCCAGAGCCTGGAGGTTGCACAGGTCTCCAAGCCTCTGGAGAAGACCTTCCTCTCCTCCTCCCATCCTCTAGTGCCTGGCAAAGTGAAGGAAGCTCCTGCTGCTAAGGCAGAGAGTCCTCTTGAGGTTCCTCAGAGTTTCTGCTCCTCTTCCATTGCCGTCACAACCACCTCATCAAGTGAATCTGATGAGGCTTCTAGCAATCAACAAGAGGAAGATAGTCCAAGCTCCTCAGAGGATACATCAGACCCCAGGAATGTGCCCGCAGATGCTCTCGACCAGAAAGTGGCTTTTTTGGTGAATTTCATGCTGCACAAGTATCAGATGAAAAAGCCAATAACAAAGGCAGATATGTTGAAGATTATCATCAAAGATGATGAGAGCCACTTCTCTGAGATCCTCCTGAGAGCTTCTGAGCGCCTAGAGATGATATTTGGCCTTGATGTGGTGGAGGTGGACCCCACCACCCATTGCTATGGCCTCTTCATCAAACTGGGCCTCACCTATGATGGGATGCTGAGTGGTGAAAAGGGTGTGCCCAAGACTGGCCTCCTGATACTTGTCCTGGGTGTGATCTTCATGAAGGGCAACCGTGCCACTGAAGAGGAAGTCTGGGAAGTGCTGAATTTGACGGGAGTATATTCTGGGAAGAAGCACTTCATCTTTGGAGAGCCCAGAGAGCTCATCACCAAAGATTTTGTGAAAGAGAAGTACCTGGAGTACCAGCAGGTGGCCAACAGTGATCCTGCACGATATGAATTCCTGTGGGGCCCAAGAGCCAAAGCTGAAGCCAGCAAGATGAAAGTCCTGGAGTTTGTGGCCAAAGTTCATGGGTCTCACCCACATTCTTTCCCATCTCAGTATGCAGAAGCTCTGAAAGAGGAAGAAGAGAGAGCTAGAGCCAGAATTTGAGTCAGGGCTGACTCCATTTCCACAGCCACTGTGAGTTCCAGTGCTATGTTTGGTAGCTTCTCCCATACCTAGTGAAGACAAGGATAGATGTTTTATGTAACGTTTGCAGAAGGCAGTTAGTGTTCAAGGATGCAGGTCCAGGGTGGGGCTGGAGGAAAAATAGTATATATCATCTGTATCCCTATTTTGTATGTGTAACTTGACAGTTTATTCTTTTATTTTTTAATGGCTATATTATTCAGATGATGTTTCTTTTAATAGTTTAGGTGGTTTCCAGATCTCTTAAGTTTTGAATAATATTGGTCATCCATTTAATGTTTTTCATGAGGTTTAGTGGCATATGTTTTGCTGATTTTGTAAAACAGATTGGGAAACCATCTATATTGTGTTCTGATATAGGATGACATGACATTACTAAGAACTCTGCTTTTAAATATCCGTTTAATGTTTTGCATGCAGCTTAGTAGCAAAAGTTTTGTTAATTTTGTAAAACAGATTAGAAAACCATCCATCTATATTGTGTTCTAGTATAGCATGACATGACATTGCTAAGAACTTTGCTTTAAAATATTTGGAATAAAAAATAGATAAAAGATGATCAATGTATTTCTTACTGAATACCTTTTAGTTTTTTGTTTTGTAAAATTCAATGATATATGCATTAATTTGCTTAACTTAGAAATATCCGAGAAATAGATCTCCATAAATTGCACAGGATCCTCACTATCTCTTTTATTCCCCAAACCTTAGTTAAGCATTTGCTCTTTAGTAATAATCAGAATAATACTGGAATGCTAGGATGAACAAAGCCTAGGACCTCTCCTTATAATTCTAACTTATAGGAACAGAAATCTTACAATGATGGTTGTGGGATATTTTCTAATATCTAAAGGACAAATAAAAGGAGTTAATAGGTAAGTTGGGGGGAATCCATATGAGACTGTCAAATATAGATTCCCTGAGGCAAAGAAATTTGGGGCTTTGAGAGATTCAAATTCTTTCAATGAGTATAATTTTTAATTTAATTCGGGTGTGGTGAAAGATGAGGCTGAGAGAGTGGTGATCAGGGATCAGACCTCAAGATGGGTTGTCTCAGAGTTGAGACCCAAAAGCCTGGTGTAGAAAACTCCTCATCACAGTTACCTTGGGATCATGGTTTAACCAGAGACAAATCACCCAGGGAAGGAATGGAAACTGTTCTGCTCTTATCCTTATGTCACTGAACATAATTCATAATTAAGTCTTGTTACATGCATTGTCTCAAGGAGTTTCTGAGAGATACCAGTGACACTTTCTTGAGACGAAATACACAAAAGCCACTGGGTTGGTAGTCATTACCCTGGGTAAGAAGAACCAAGTACCACTCCACTTAAGGGATATTTAGAATAGGTTATCTTCAATATATTTTAATTACTTACTCTAAAGAATGTTTATATTTTTGGTGGGGGTGAAATAAATGAAAACACGGGTAGTTTGGATGGAGGCGAGGTGTTGAATTTCATACTTTGTGTAACAGCAGTGCTCTTGCACCTTAATACATTTTTATGACTTTTTCCTGTTAATCTGTTCATTGTCAGTTTATTTCAGCAGAATTAAAGACTCAAACCTTCAGAGGAGGAAGAATAAATTTCCTTCACCCTTACCTAAAGTAATGAGAAAATTCTCAGTATACTTTGATTATAGTGGTCACTGAAAATAACAGCGCAGAATGGTGCTTTTGAGTGAAGTATGGTAAGCCCATACTGTAGATATTTACAGGGTCCTTTTGACAAATAATTGTGATGCTTGTTTGCTACATAGTAGGAGAATCACTTGAACCTTCTAGGCCTAGGTTGCAGTGAGCCAAGATCATGCCACTTGTTAAAGGATACTAAATATGGTCTGAAAAGGACTCCATACTTCTATATTTGAGTCCTTGTGGATGAAGTGTAACCTAGCTTAATAGACAAAACTGAAAACCTAACTTAGTAGTATGCCCCTGTAACAAAAGCTGAGTGTTGGCTAATCCCAGCAGCCATACTTCAACCACTCATAGACTGCAGAATGTTCAAACTGCATTCAAAGAAGCCAAATGCCGAGTTGTAACCAATCTCACTGTTTCTGTACCTTACTTCTGATTCCTATACGTCACTTTACCTTTTTGTCTATAAATTTGTTCTGACCATGAGGCATCCCTGGAGTCTCTGTGAATCTGCTGTGATTCTGCGGGCTGCCCAATTCGTGAATCATTCATTACTCAGTTAAACTCCTTTAAATTTAATTCGACTGAAGTTTTTCTTTTATCACACTGCACTCCAGCCTGGGCAACAGAGCAACACTCTGTCTTAAAAAACAAAACAATTCTAACAATACAGATAAGTCACAATTTCTACCTGTATGATATTCCCTCATAATTCAGATCCATCCTCAGAGATAATCACAATAAATAGGGTATATCATTTTAAAGCTAATGCTAGGGTTTCTCATACATAGAGGTGCTATAAAAATATATTGTAATTATTAATCATAATGGCTAGTGAGGTGCATATTATTTTGCCATATTATTTTGCTACTTCATAACATGAATGCAGGATCTTTCTATGATAACACATTTAGATGTACTTCACCTGTGGAACTACCCAGTAGCATGTATGTGCCATGATTAATTTAGCCATCTCCTTCCAGTGTGCACATAATTAGTTTACTCATTTATTGCTATAACTTACAGAACTGAAATATTCTGAACATAAAATATTAAGCTAAAGCCTATTCTGATAGCAAAGTGGAAATTAGGTTAAAGTGGGTAGTGTGTGGAGATTTTAAATTTGTATAAATATTACAAAAATTTCATCCCCCAAATGTTTACCCATTCATATTCTCACAAAGCAATGCATGTAAATATTATAAATATACATATTTTATCTTATAAACCAAAATGCTTAATTTTAGTGCTTCTCAAATTAGATTCAATTAGAATGACCAGGTGATAGGGAATGGGGCCAGATGAGACACTCACACTTAGTATTGGATGAGGATCCAGGGGGAAATCAATTTTCAGGGTTCATGAAAGAGACCACATGTATTAACAAAACCAAGTCTAGAGAGCCCAGAGCAGGATGGTAGTCACAATTCTGAATGCAGATGATGTGGTTTGGCTGTGTCCCCACCCAAATCTCACCCTAAATTGTAATAATCCCCAAGTGTCAAGGGCGGGGCCAGGTGGAGATAAGTGAATCATGGGGGCAGTTTCCCCCATACTGTTCTTGTGGTAGTGACTAAGTCTCACAAGATCTGATGGTTTTATAAATGGGAATTCCCCTGCACAAGCTCTGCCGTCTGCCATGTAAGACGTGCCTTTGCTTCTCCTTTGCCTTCCGCCATGATCATGATGCCTCCCCAGCCATGTGGAACTGTGAGTCCATTAAACCTCTTTCCTTTATAAATTACCCAGTCTTGGGTATGTCTTTATTAGCAGCATGAAAACGGACTAATACAGCAGAGTTTAGTGTAGGATGGAGAAAGGACTAGAAGAGAAGGTGGGGGATCTGGGTGGAGAGTCCAGGGCAACTCAAATGACTAGGTTTGGGGAATCTGAATCACCAGTAATAGCTAGATGTGGTATGGTTATGAGAGTGGACAGGTCTACTGGATGACAAAAAACAGAGGCATTGCAGACACCCATCATCCTTTAGAATGTCTCTGTCTACTGTCAGGCAAAGTATAGTCTCTTCTGCAATATCCAGTAATGTTATTGGTCATTTCTAGGAAAGCTACATGTCTTGACTTCTCTGTTTGAACACTTGCCAGTTTTTCAGGACTTGGACCTGTCTTGATTCATGCTGAAAATGGATATTTCATCCTTTGTACAGTAGACCCTCTCCACTGTGATCGGAGATATGAAAATGGTAGTGAGTAATGAAAGACATTTGAGACACATCAAAAATACCAATGAGCAGTGGAAGGCAGTATCCAACTGCAAGGAGGAAATTAGAAAGGATTTACCCTAGTAGTAATGTTTTCAGTTTCTTTGTAGATACTGGGCTTGGTATGGACATGTCTCTTAAAACAATCCAGACAGAGTTAAACCCTGTGAAGACTGTACTCTTCCTTTCTGAACTGACTAGGGGAAAATGAGATGTGAGGGGCCCAATGAAGGAATCATCACACATATTACTCAGACAAAACTAGGGTCCACCTGCTGGGTCTCACAGTCCAGCAAAATGCAGACAGACTGGGAAAGAAGAGAGTTTACTTCTGTAACCAGCCCCAGGGAGAAGGTTAGGGAAATTCACCAGACCAACTCAAAGTTACAAGTTTTTCTTCAGGATTTATATACATTTAAGCTATATGCCTACATGCGGGTGTGCATCTACAAGCAGGAGTGTTTTACTGAATCTATAGCTAATCTTTAACTAGGGTCTGGGGTCTGGTAAGTTTCTCTAGGGCCTTGGGAAAATTTCTTAATCATAAGTGGACCCTGGTACCAGGTGTATGTGTAAGAATGCTTTTATCATTGGATCACATGTTAGGGTCTGAAAAATCCCAGACAGGGTCTTAATGGGTTTGTTTTCACATTCCAGCCCTTGTACTCAGGCACCAGTTTCTCCAGTTCTTTAATGTTTAACTTATACATTCATCAGAGTTATAGTAAAGGGTTAGTGGAAACTGGCTTCTCTGGTTGCTAATGGAAACCTGGCCGGCCAAAATATCACCTTATTGCAGGCATCTCTAACTCCAAGACACTGCTTGGGCCTGGGGAGGAGAGATCCATAATTATATTTTCAAGGAAAGTTTCCCAAGGGAATTCTCAAATTAGGTCAGCAGTTACAACTTAACACATTGAGTTTCTTTCTTGGATTCAGAAGAACTTGCCAAGTGGTAAGCTCCAAATTTTGAGTCTTTAAATGTGAGCCTGTGGTACTTTAATTCACTCATTCTTTCATTGATTCATCTAGCAAACAATGTCAAACATATGCTGAGGGTGCATCATGGACCATAAATGGGAATGTGTTGAAAGATGAAAATCACTATTTTCAAAATTCGATGAGAAGTCTGGTAATTACCAAGGAAACTTACTGTGTTTTTGCTGAAGTCTGACTTTGACTTCTCTGAAGATTTGGGCATCACAGGCTGCTCAAATACTTACAGGTATCATTTATAAAAGGAGTAAGCTTTTTAAAATTAGTTAATTTATTTATATCTGATGTTCATTAAGATGCCAGATAATTTTAATTATCATTTATCTACAACATATTTGTTGCCACTTTCCAATTTTAGGAAAGAAATTTTGGAAATCATAGTAGAGTCCACATGAACTGTTATTGTTTGATACTCTTGGAGCTCTCATAACCAGCCCTGAGATCTTAAGGAAGCCACTAAGTCTTATTACATTTATGACAAAATGACCTTGAATATATCTGTTCCACCAAACTTTAGTATTTCATGAAGCAGTAGTGACAGGTGGTTAGAAAAAAAAGCAAACTATTCTATAGAAGGAGACAAAATATTGCAGACACTTCCTCTTTTGCAATGAGAAAATTCTCTAATAAATGTTACAGCTCTTCTTCTAATTAAAATGAAAACAATTCAATACAAGAAAATACATCTCAATATTTGCTAACCAAAAAATTAGAAAGTGATTGCTATCTTGTCTCTAAACCAAGCCTTTACTTTTTGAGACAAGAATGTGTTTTTTTTTTCCAATTTATAACTTAAAATTTGTAAACCATCAATCAGACCCTCACTGAGACAATGAAATCACAGTATTTTTCGAGGAAATGGCAATTACATATTAAAAATAAATATTGACAATTTTTGTAACAAAACTATAAAATTATTTTTCTTCCCCCAAAATATAAGTAAAAATATACAAAACAACCTGTTTTGCCTATAAAAATATACAACCTGTTTTGTTTTATATAACAATATACAAAACTAATTCATGTTTTCTGAAGGAATGAAATAGACATGAATTTGACTTTACTAGTAAATTAACTATTACATAGAATAAGATTATATCAGCTTATTTTGTCCTGAGAAAGCAGCATGAAATCTAGTAAACTGATTGATAATTTTATGAAAACTATTAGAAGGTACAGTCTTACATAAACAATTTAAAAGTTATGCTAGAAAATATTTCGTAAGTGTTGGCCGGGCATGGTGGCTCATGCCTGTAATCCCAGCACTTTGGGAGGCCGAGGCAGGTGGATCACGAGGTCAGGAGTTCAAGACCAGCCTGGTCAAATTAGTGAAACCCCATCTTTACTAAAAATATAAAAATTAGCTGGGCGTGGTGGCGGGCACCTGTAATCCCAGCTACTCGGGAGGCTGAGGCAGAGAATTGCCTGAACCCGGGAGGTGGAGGCTGCAGTGAGCTGAGATCACTCCACTGCACTCCAGCCTGGGTGACAGAGCGAGACTCCATCTCCAAAAAAAAAAAAAAGAAAAGGAAATATTTCATAAGTGTTAATAAGAAATAGTAAAATAATTGAGGTAAATGTACCTTGACAAGATATTTTCTTACCAAAGAGAACACTTGTAATAAACAATATGTATATAAACAAAATATATATTTTTTTTTTTTTTACCTGATTGCTATATGCATGTTTTATTCTGAGAAATGTCTATTCAAGCCTTTTTCCCATTTTTTAAAATTATACTTTAAGTTCTGGGGTACATGTGCAGAATGTGCAGGTTTGTTACATAGGTATACACGTTCCATGGTGGTTTGCTGCACCCATCAACCCATCATTTACATTAGGTATTTCTCCTAATGCTATTCTTCCCCTAGCCCCCGACCCTCCAACACTCCCCGTTGTGTGATGTTCCCCTCCTTGTGTCCATGTGTTCTCATTGTTCAACTCCCACTTATGAGTGAGAACATGCAGTGTTTGATTTTCAAACACAGGTATGTTTGTAAGAAATGTTATTGCCATCAAGCTCATAAATTGTATTTTTAGTGTCTTCTATGAATTAGAAAGGGTATTTCTACACAATTAGCAGCTTCTATATATAAAAAATACCTGTGGTAGTAATTAGCCCTGGTGAAAGAGCACTTACTTTATTTTTTGATATCTTTATTTGAATACAATCTATCTGGATGTATAAACTGCTTCCTAAAGGAAAGTTGTGTAATTCAGATCACAAGTTTCTACTTACAATGTCATTCCTCTTCGGCATGAAATGGATCTCAAGTGGCATGGAAAAATGAGACTTTCAAACATGTTTAACTTTCATCCTTTATGTATCCTAACCCATTTATTTCTTCAAAAAGAATGAAAGGCTGTCATTTTATTGCAGATGGTGATTATTATTAAGTGAGGTATTTTTCTTTTACTCTTCTAGATCTTTCAACTACAGGAACATATAGATACTGGCAATGAATTTGGACTTATAAAAAATTTAAATTATTCAGTGCTTAATTTCATGTGTATTTAGGGCCAGAACGTTTTCATACAACTGTTGGTGCAGTGGTATGTAAGTACAATGAAAAAGCACCACCTTTTTGGGGAAGGTATGTAGAGAAACTTTTATATTATAGCCAAAAAGCATGACATCATGATTGCATTTGGGTCACAGATGGCTTTATGACTTACTGACATAAAAGTATGGCATAATTTTAAAGAAAATAAATACAAATGAAGAGCACATATAGATTAAATTATATTAAAAGAGTTAAAATATAATACAACAATCATTAAATTCTAAAAATATCACTAATTGGCAATGGTACTGAAATGTAGGCACAGCAAACAGTATATTGAGGTGAATTATAAGATTTTAACCTAAGTGTTAACTATTAATTAGAATAATTAAAATGTAAATTAGGAGTATTCTAAAAATAACACTGACCTCACAGTCTCAAAACCCCATAAAACTAGTCAGATGTAAGAGAGAATATTATGAACTATAAATAATAATCAAAGTGACTAAGACAGCATCCCAGCATTAAAGAAATACATAATTCAGTAAAATAATAATGACAAGTAGACAAACCACAGTGTTATTAGGTAAAAGATGGCAAGGTATTCAAACAAAAGTTCGAGGGAGGAAGTGACATTTGAAATAGGCCTTGAAGTATGCTAAAATTTTGAAAAGGTTGTTTTTGGGGCAAGAGAAAAGTTATATTCCATCAGAAAAAGAAAGTGGTGTAAGGCAAGGAGATGGGTAAGCTAAGTGTTTTTCGGGAAAAAAGAAGTATGATTTGAGTCATCCATAAGAAAAGAGAAAGCAAGTAATGAGTGATAAGATTTCGGAGTGCTGGGGCCACATTATGAAGGGCTTGAATGCCAGGATGAAGGGTCTTATTTATAAACAAAGAATAACATGACAAGCATACCAATTCAGGCAGATCAGACAGTAGTATTTGGGGGAAGTACTTTTCCCAAGAAAGCTGTATTAAAAAGCAGAAAAAGTAATTATACTGATAAACAAGATAAATTAGAGATTGGGACTGAAATGCGTTTGAGCTGAAATACAAAAAGGCAGAGAAATAATAGTAGAGATAATAAATGGTCACAATATGTACTGGAGCCAAAAAAAGGGCTACTATCAGAAAAGGGGAGTGTTCTTTCTATCAGTTTATACAGTGCCTAAGGTCTTCTAGAAAGGAAAGAGGTATATGCTCACGTTGGCATCACATAAACTAGAATTGAAATAAAAAGACTAGAGGTAGTGGGGGAAAATTATTAACTGCAAAGAAGTATTAACATTGCTGTGAGGCAGGAATACAGAGATGTATACATTGCCACCAATTCAGCCACCAACTCTGTCATTTTCAAAGTACAAGGAGTTCTCTGCACTCCATGAAATGAAGATCTACTATGTCTTAATGACACATAATCCAGTTGCCAAAAAGAGTCCGGGTCTGACCTTGAAAACCCAAATAGTGTGAGAGCCAAGCAGACCAAAAGAAGTGTCATGTGGAAATAATACACTTGACTGTGATATTTGGCATCAATTAATGGAAAATAATGTTCTCTCTGATAATCTGTGGATCTACACTTCCTCATATACTCTTCTTCTTCGGAAGAAGAGAAGGGTGTATTCATTCTTGTTTCATTAATAGGAAGTAAAGCTTACCAAAGGAAGAAGGAGGTTGTTAGCAAGAAAATAGGAAAGTGACCTGTTCTAATAGAGAAGAAAGCAGACTGGGTAAGATTTGAAGAAAATGGGGACACACCTAATGCCAAAGTGTCTTCTCAGTATTCTGTTATCTCACATTTATTCAACAGAGACAATATTAGACAACAGACATAGATTATTTCAGAAAAAAGCAATTTTTTTTTTTTTTTTGAGATAAAGTTTCTCTCTGTTACCCAGGCTGGAATGCAGTGACGTAATCATGGCTCAGCTCACTGCAGCTTCAACCTCCTGGGCTCAGGTAATTCTCCCATCTCAGCTTCCCCGGTAGTTGGAACTATAGACACATGCCACCACACCTGGCTAATGTTTTTGTTTGTTTGGTTGGTTGGTCGGTTTCTTTCTTTCTTTCTTTCTTTCTTTCTTTCTTTCTTTCTTTCTTTCTTTCTTTCTTTCTTTCTTTCTTTCCTTTCTTTTTTTTTGAGACAGGATTTTGCTATGTTCCCCAAACTGGTCTTGAATTCCTGGACTCAAGCAATGCACTGCCTCAGCCTCCAAAAGTGCTGGGATTACAGGTATGAGCCACTGCACCCAGCCAACAGCAAAATTTACACTCATATTTTAAATTTTGTTTGATTCTCAGATTTACTTTTAAACCATTAAGAGAAGGAGAAGTTAATTTCAAAGTGAGAAATGTGGCCCTGCTGGGCCTTGTGTGATGAACCAGCCTGCAAGTGTGAACCAAAGAAATCAATCTTAGGTGATGGGAAATGTGTTTATTGGAGCAAGAGGTAACATTGTTACTGAAACACCGGGGTTTGTTCTAGGACCCATCATTTGCCACACAGAATGCCAATCGCTGAGACAATGAGTATTTACCAAGGACGAAGGCTTTAATTGGTGTTGCAGCGGAGGAGAACCAGAGATCTATCTGAAATAATCTCCCTGAACCAATTAAAATTGGGGTGTTATATAGAGAGGGAGGTAGGAAAATTAGGGAAAGGTAAGGAAGCAATCATGATGGATAAGAGGTCTGGTGTCTCATTGTCTGGATGTGGTGATCTGATTAATTTCAGCTCCTTGCCTGAGGGACGATTTTGTGAGGAAGGAACTTAGGTAAGACAAATGTAAGTTTCAAGTTTTAAGACCAAGAGGGTCAACTTCTATGTTTATTTGGAAAAAAAAAACCAGTAAATATCAGTTCTATGGGACAATTGGGTCAGTTTCACCCCCCTTTTCTATTTTTCAATTTCTCAATCATGGGAAATCTGGTAGTCAGTCTTTCTGGCTGCTTTATGCTGGGGAGGGGCATTGTGGGATAATGATGAGGAATAAAACATTACCCCTGTAACTGGAAGTACTCACAAGTATTTGGTCAGCGTTTCACTTATTGGATAGCCATGATCTGGGTACATTTATCTTTATTTTGGAACAACATTTTAAGCCATATTCACTGAGATGATTAATAACAGAGATAACTCAAATTTTAAAAATACCAAAGCTAGGGTCTTTGGCTGGTCTTTGAATAATAAGTCCATCTGAGGGTTCTCAAGACCATGTCTGTTTCCCCTGGAAGGATCCCAGAGGGACTGGTTTTACCTAAATATAATACATAAAGCCAGTTGCCCATGGCTTGCATATGAAGTATATCAACTGCTTCATCTGGGGTGCTCCACTTGACATTGATAAGTGAAGTTGGTCAGTTCCTTTTCTCAGGGTAAAAAGATCTTACAGCGACTTGTGTCTAGTCCATGAGGCTGGCTATTTTCTCATGAATAACCTTCTGTGTGTCTGAGTCTTATATACCCATCTGTGATTGTTCAATAGAGAATTATGTGTCCTGCCTCAACCAAAACATGCTCTTCCATTCTCCAGCATTTAAAACCAAAGACATTGCTTCCAAATTAGTTACTCTCATAGTCCATTTTAGAAAAGGTTTCTCAGGAAGCTGATTATACCAATCTACAAAATGGAACAATTCTTTCACATTATATCATCTGGTTTCAATAGTTATTGAAATGTTTGGCTCTGCACTTTTGCCACATTGACTACCTTGTTGGAAACCATAGATTTCAAGAGGCACTTTCTGGTTCCCTGGTGTAATTTTCCCTTTTGTGGGTAGGCTTGAGGCTAGTAATCAGAGCTCAGACAGACCCATATCTGAGCTTGGTCCAGGCTCAAGGCTTAATTCAGTATTCTCTTACTTTCATTTTATCCATTATAGATAACAATAACCAAGAGATTGAATTTCACTTTTTCCTCATTAGTTTGCATTTCCTCATGCATCTATGAACCATCTCTCAAAGAACTGGATCCATCTTTAAATTTTATTGATAACTTTAACCTTTAATAACTGAATGCAGAACAACCGAGGCTCCATACCATGGATGATCAGGGTGCCACCCAAGAATCGAAGGTTAATCTAATAGCAAGTGTACTATGGTTTTCTTCTTAAACATATTTTTTGTTTCTGTAGTACCCCATTTATACCAAAGACAAATCATAGTAGGACTAATTTATTTGAAAAATAAGTTTTAGTCTTATTATACTTGGCCTGATCATTTGCATAAAGCACAGCAAGAATTAATGTCCATGTAGTCTCTTTTAAATTGTTTTTGCTGGAACTTTTTATAAGGACCTCAGATTAAATTTTTAAAGGCCTCTCAAGTCCAGCCAAGGATTTTCTGTGCCTGCAGATATCATTATGAATTTAGTTAATTCCTCTCTTCTGGAGAGGAATTTACTAAATTCCCAAATATTATTCCCAAAATAACTCAAGATTCTTGGGCCTGTCAGAAAGTGACATTATTTACTTACCACAGGTCAGAAACCCTACTAAGGAGCTTGTGTAGTCTTTCCAAGGGATTTTTTCAGCTCTATAAGTCGACCTCAATTTCTCAAAAAATTCTGCTCATTTTTGAAAATATCATTCCAGTCAAACCCTTGGTAAAATAACCAGTGCCTCCAATTGTGTCCTTTCATTTAAAAAAAAAAAAAGCAGATTCTTATTGAATGTATGCAAATAACTATTTTGCTGTGAATTAACAATATTCACAAATAGTTTCAGAATTCTGGGGAAATCAGGCAGAGAGAGAGAGAAATATACTTAAAATTCTGTTTTCAAATATATATTCTACTCAATTGTTAAAGGTTATGAATAACTCAAAAAATCTTTTCTTTACTCTGAAAACAAAATGAATTGGCAATATCTCAAACCAAAAAAGCCATAAAAAATATTTCGGTCCTCTATTAGTTCAGTGCCTGCGTTTAATTCTTGTTCTGCTTCATATTAGGTTAGCAATCTTTATGAACACATCAGCATTTTAATTAGAGTTTTGGAAGTTTTCTCTCTAGTCCAATGGTACAATCTCCAATATTACCAGAAAACTGTACTCAAGAGTTATTTTCATGAATTCCCCTAAAGAAGTAGGTTTTGGACTGTAGCTAACTGAAAGCTGATTTTTTTTTTCTTTTTCTTTTTTCTTTTCTTTTTTTTTTTTTTTTTTGAGAAAGGATCTTACTTTGTCACACAGGCTGGAGTGCAGTGGTGTGATCACGGCTCAGTGTAGCCTCAACCTCCTGGGCTCAAGTGATCCTCTCACCTCAGCCTCCTGAGCAGCTGTGATGATTGGCACACACCACCATGCTCAGCTAATTTTTTGTAGAGATGGGGTTTCATCACGTTCCCCTGGCTGATCTTGAATTCCTGAACTTGAGCAATCTGCCCACCTTAACCTCCCAAAGTGCTGGGATTACAGGTGTGAGCTACCTTGCCTGGCCAGTAAGCTGCTTTTTTGAGAAGAATCAAAGTAAAACAATAATTGTAGAAGACAAAAGTCTTAGGACAGCCATAGTTAAAGACACAATGGACATGAAATTTTGGTTATTTCTGTGACATACAACAATTTAACATAATCATCATAATTAATATTAGCAACATATCAGAATTTGATATGTTGTTAAGACAACTAATACACATCAGAATTTTAGGAAGCTCATACAGTTTTGTAACACATATTAATAACACATTTATATAAATATAACCCAAAGTAAGTTAAATATTATTTTACATTGGACAATACTTCCTGTATAAGTTTAACATACCAAAAAAAAGCCTAATATGTCTCTCTTTGGTTTCTATTATCTAAAAAGTCTTGGACCCTATTATCTAAAAAATTAGATTAGTTTGAAGTCAAAAAGACTGAATTTAGAACATTAAATTTTTGCTTTTAGAAAGTTTGTCAAATATCAAAGGTACAAAACATTTGATATCACAAAATAGCATCACAGGTCACTCATTTAGCCAAAATGATACTTCAAAGATTAAAAAAAAAAAGAAACCTTTATTATTTAATAGAGATGAGACTCAGTTTCTAAAACAATAAAACCTAAGAAAGCATGAAGCCAACTAAATCTGTCTCTCTCTTCCCTTTTACCTGCAGTTTACTCAAAAGGTAAACAAAAATCTTTTATTATCTCTTATTAATATTACATGAAAATTTTGTTCAAAAGAGAACAAATCTCACCTGTGTGTGATGTATCATTAATGTTAAAGCTAATTTTTACAAAACCTTGTGAATAAATCTATCTAATTTTTATCAGTTTAACCACAAGGTAATATTTCCATAAACCTTTTGGGACCTGTTACAATTTTCTGTTGAAGAGTAGATCAATACTCTAAGAAAAGCCTGTTATTCCAACACAGGGCCCCAGATGCTAGTCTTGCATCAATGTGCCTTTGATATTAATATTTAATTTATGGAAAAACTCTCAACTAATTTTGTCCCTCAAAATCAGCCCTCACAATCTTGTGTGCCCACTTCCGCAGTAATCCCTGGGCCTAGCAGGTTTGAATAGCTTTAATATCTGGCCTTGTATCTTATTAAAGCCGTTCATTTTGATTGTTGCCTTCTCCTGGATCTGAAGACAAGGCTTTGACTGTTGTCAGTGTTCAATATTTAGCAGGAGTTGGTGCCTTTTTCAGATCCAGGAGTCAAAACCCTGTAGTTTAACAGAACAAGAAATTTAAAAGCAATACGGAAAATTACATGGATATAAAAACCTTAATTCTTTTAAATTTCAGTTTTCCTATGCAATTAAAAACCTAATAGCAACGATATAGGAACTTTCTCAATAAAATGTAAGACCTGTTACTTAGGCCAGTTACCAAAAGGCAAAGGAAGAACTTCTGCAGCATGATTGCTTCTCCTTATGGGAAGTTCATTTAAGTAACCTGAAAGTCAAACCTGATGAACTATTTAGACATATCAAGAAAAACCAAGAGTACAAAATGAAGTTATACTGGAGGAAAATGTTGCTTTTCTAGACTTTCAGGATAAATAGTTTAGCATCAAGCCACAATAGCAGTTAGAACCAGAGGGGGAAAAATTGCAGGAGGTGACAAAAGAAGTTGAAAGAGAGAGTTATTATCTCAGGCCTTTTCAAGGGGAAAAAAAATTGAATGCAGCAAGACACGACAAAGTTGCACTTCTGAGATATGAATTCTGAGAAGTTTTAAAAAGAAACAGATTATATAATCAAAATCCAAACCTCATGTACAAGATCGTTTCACATACAAAATTATTCTATTTTCCTTATAATATAAGCAGACAGGGAAGTTTTCTCCAGATATAGGAATTTAATTAACTTGATCAATCAGCCTGTTTTATGGCTTCCTGCCCTTAAGCCTATTCTTCCCCAAACCCTGGGTAGAATAGGGTCAACTCCTTGGTTTAAGTCAGCTCCTGAGATACCCCGGAGAACTTGTAGATGAACTCAAGTGAACTTGCCTCATTACTATGCTAAAGTCTTCATCTTGGGAGGAGCTATAACTTTATGACCGTAACATGCAACCTATGTGCTGACATGATGATTCACAGCATCTGCACCACTGGGGCTCCTCTTTTACATGCATTGACATACGCTTTCACCTCTCAATCACCCCATGAGATCCTCCTGTCACTCTCCTGGGGGGCACTGTTAATGAAGAATATTCCCAGTATCCTCTTTACTTGAACCAAGTAATAAAACTCTTACTGATCAAAATCTGCATTCTTGTAGACAGTCCCTTGTTACTCACCAGGTGAATGAAGCCCAGTATTTTTCAGGTAACAATAACCTTCCTTATGAAAAATACATCTTTATATTCATAACTTTTTTACATCTGTCTCTAAGTTTTTTACATCTCTCACTCCTACTTACTGTTTTCTTTCTTCCTTATTTCATAAATAACCTTTCTAAGTCCATAATTTGAATCAACCTTTAGATAACTTCTGAATTAGACAAAATTATTCTTTTTCTCAATAAGAACATATTTTCTATGGCAAATTATATATATAGGATTATATATTAACTAAAATTATAATTCTTAGTTACCTTAAATTTTAGTGAAAAACATAAGAAGCAAGAAATCCTATACTATCTATTAGATGTTATCATTTTGTAGATGAGAAGATTCCACAACTTTAAAAAGAAATGCCTCTCCATATTATAACCGTTTCTTAATTGGATGTGACACCGACATTTAACAAGCATGCAAAATACTCAAAATACTTTCCAGATTTTAAGTTACACGAAATATTTACCTACAGGATTTACCTCATTTATGTTTAATTCAGTTTTTATGGTTTATTTAGATTACTTATTAGCAAAGATATATCACACAAAGCTAGTTATTATTTTCTTGTTAATTATTTTTGTAACCTGTACATATTAGGTGTTCATCTAGGAACCTTAAAGTTAAGCATATGAGTATCTTCACCAATAACTCAGTAGATTCAGCTGTTTTCATTAAACTAACAACATTAAACTTGTCTTATTTATCCAAAAAACCACACAAAGATCATTTTCTTCTTGGCTTGGTTTACAGTCTTATAATCTTTTGTGCCAAACCCTGACACATTAAAATATCTGGCAGAGACAAATATAAAATCCAGACAAAATGTATGCTGACAATTCTGAAGGCATTTCTACTTTTATTTTATCAGTAATCCTAAAGCCAACTTGTTTATTAAATATTTACTTAAATGATATGAACTTGAAAAATGGGCTCTCATTGGCTGAAGGGCATGCCAGTATAAAACTATCCTTCTGAAATAAGTGGACAAGACTGGTGCCAGGAGGAAAAGGAGTCTTCCAACAGATAGAAAACACCAGGAGCCAGTAAACTGCATTTGCTGATAAGGTTTCATGCATATGCAAAAGGAGGTAAGATGGTGAAATTTGGCTGGTATATGACCTTCCTATGCGGATGTTGGACCAGTAAAGGAAAATTGCCCCAAGTGACCATATGCACGAATTCAGTAAACACATGCCCATGCAGTCCCTCCCAAGTGCTGACAGGCCACTGCACACGCGGTAATCAAGCAACAGCCTGCCCAAGGGAGGAATTAGGGGAGGACAATAGGAAGCCCAGGAGATGAGCCAATGTATAAAGTCCCAAGCCAAGGACTGAGCAAAGCACTTGAATCTCTCAAGTCATCCACTTTGGTTTCTTCCAAGTGTACTCTGTTTGCTTTCTTTGATAAACTTTTGCCTCTGATTTAAACCTACTTCTGCCTCTCTGCTGAATTCTTTCCTTTGAGGAGGCAAGGACTGAAACTGCTGCGGACCTCTGTGGACTTACCACCAGTAACAGCACTGCAGTTCAAAGACCCGTGGAAAGTTCAAACCTCCTCAGACTCCAAAGAACACTGGGGCCAAATAGCATTACATAAGAATAGCATTTTCCTTTGTTCCTTTGTCTCATAACTATATGCAGAACAATTTTGAAGAATGCACCCAAGAGGGTGGCATTCTAGGATTGAATTCTGATTTCCCACGACTATAGTGACACACACACATAAAGAAACAATAATCAGGGTGGGGCACAGTGATGCACGCCTGTAATCCCAGCACTTTGGGAGGCCGAGGCAGGTGGATCACGAGGTCAGGAGATCGAGACCAGCCTGGCCAACATGGTGAAACCCCGTCTCTACTAAAAATACAAAAATTAGCCAAGCATGGTGGCATGCACCTATAATCCCAGCTACTCAAGAGGCTGAGGCAGGAGAATTGCTTGAACCTGGGAGGCCGAGGTTGCAGTGAGCCAAGATTGCACCACTGCACTCCAGCCTGGGTGTCAGAGCAAGACTCCGTCTCAAAAAAAGGAAATAATAATATAACAAAAAAAGAAACCTAATTGCAGTAGTGACTAACAAGCTCCAGGAATGTACAAACTGAAGCAGTCAGGGTACTTACTTCTTGCAGTTGGTTGGGTTCGTTCAACCTGCAAATGGAAATTACTTCAAAATTCTCCAAACTGAGAGGAGCAGATACTGCTATCTAGGCCCACAAAAAACACTCACCTATTCCTATGTAGATGTCAAATTTCAAAGGCTGCTCTTCCTAGACACTCAGAAATGCAGTTGAGGTTGGCAATGGCAGAGCCAGAGAGAGACTGAAATCCCCTCTAGCCAAAAAAGGGCTGGCAGCTGCTTAGGAGGATTTCCGAAACTCTCCTGGCCCTGCAGCAGCGGAGCCACTAGCGATGCGATCCCAGTCAGGGAACCAATATCTCTTAGGGAAATGCCAGGGGTCCAGTGTAGGTCCTGTTGCTCACAGCACAGAATGCCAATCACTGAGATGAGTATTGCCAGGGAAGAAGGCTTTAATTGGTGCTGCAGCCAAGGAGAATGGGAGATCAGTCTCAAATCTGTCCCCCTGGACCAATTAAAAGTGGGGGCTTATATAGCAGAGATGACAGGGAAAACAGGAATTAGGGGAGTACTGAAGCAGTCAAGATGGATAAGGGGTCTGGTTTGGGGGTTTGGTTTTTAGGTTTGGGGGTACATGTGAAGGTTTGTTCTATAGGTAAACTCGTGTCACAGGGGTTTATTGTACAGATTATTTCATCATCCAGGTATTAAGGCTAGTACCCAATCATTACTTTTTCTGCTCCTCTTCCTCCTCTCACCCTCCATTCTCAAGTAGAACCCACTGTCTGTTGTTCCCTTCTTTAGGTTCATGAGTTCTCATCAGATGTGGTGATCTGATAAGTTTCATTTATTTGCCTGAGGGTCGGTTTCCTGAGAAAGAAACTCACATGAGACAAATGTATGTTTCAAGTTTTAAGATCGGTTATGTTAACTTCCGTGTTAATTCAAAAAAAAAACGGTAAATATCAGTTCTGTGGGACAACTGGGCTGGTTTTAGCATTAAAGGAGAACAAACTGATGACAATAAAAGTCTTGAATTTCATTTGGTGAACACAACTAAACTAATATAGGTAATGTAAATAATTTATTTCAAAAACACGTATTTGAAAAAATATATAACAGAATGGCAATGAAATAATTTAAATTTTAAAAATTCATTATCTCAAAGGAAAATATAGTTGATATCTCAGAAAATGCAGTAAGAAACCAGATGAAGCTCTTCAAGTGATAAAGCATTTATAACTTCATGATGCATTTAAAAGAAAGAAAAAGTGAATTATACTTTAGTTACTCATAAGTGTAAAAAGACAAATGTCAAAATATGCCAAGTTCCTTTAAAACAATAATTTAATGTGAAATGTCTTTCAAAAATATAGTCATTTCTCTCCATATGTAAATCTAACCACAAAGAATTGTAACTGTATAGGTATATTTTTTCCCTGAAGGTAGTGTTTGCTACTGGACTAGCAAAAGACAAAAGATAAAATTTAAAAACTAGAGAAAAAACTTACATTAAAAAAATAGTGGAGTAGAAAATTAATAAAGTAGATTGAAGTCCTGCTACTCAGTGAGATGACCTTCACTAAATCAACTGGATTGGATTGCCCTGCTTTCCTCATCAATAACAGGAAGAGCTTCCTGATAGACATTTAATGTTATGGCTTCTTGATGTCAACAGCTTTCAAACTAGCCCCTAGTTATAACTAGCAATATCTATTGATGTATTGTAATCTTAAAGAAAATGTCATTGGTTGCCTTCCAAACTTCCTTCTTCTTCACTAAGGTTCCTGCTTTTTGTGGTCTCCATTCCCTTTACCAAACACTGGTTTGACCACAAGTATGGAATGTGATAGGTCAATGGGATCTATGAAGAGCCATGGGGCTATTGGGAAAGGTTTGCCACCTGAAAAAAAGATAAGCACAAGAAGAGAAACCATTCATCCTGCTCCATGAATGGCAGTATGCTTTTCTCCCTCCCCTAACATGTTTTGCTGCTGAAACCTGATTTACTATCATAACCTCCCAAAAGGCCCATGCTCTGAGCCCCCATTCTTTGTGTAGCCTCAAGATGGTATAAAAGTGTCAACCATCTGGTTGAATTCTTATGCTTTGTATGACTCCCAGGGACATTGTAAAAGAAAATAAACCTCAGAACCCCAAAATTACTAAGCCAAAGGGAAAAGTCAAGTTGAGGACTGCTTCAGGCAAAACTGCCTCCCATTTTATTTCTGAATATGATAGCTAAGAAGATAAAAAAAGTGTAAACCAAAAATAAAATTTGAAGGCCCCCTGGATCCATCTGAATGGACTCTCTCCTCAGTCAGAGCACCCTACAATTTAACCTGTAAGACTAGTTCAGGCTATGACAGGAAGTGGGGGTTGGACATGCCTCATTATATCCCTCCAGCATTAACATCAACACAGACCTTAAGTCTGATAAGAAACACCTTAGGTCTGATAAGAAACATTTACACCTTAAGTCTGATAAGAAACATTTACAATCTATTCTTTCTAAAGCCTGCTACTTGGAGGCTTCATCTGCATGATAAAACCTAGGTCTCCACAACCCCTTACCATAAGGCAGACATTCTTTTTGTAGATAATAACTCTTTCAGCCAATTGCCAATAAGAATATGCTTAAATCTGTGAATGAGCTGGAATTCACCACTTCGATTTGTCCCATTCCCCTAGATCAAACCAATGTAAATGTTACATGTATTAATTGGTGTATTATGTCTCTCTAAAATGTATAAAAGCTAGCTGTACCCTGATCACCTTAGGCATGTGTTGTCAGGACCTCCTGAGGCTGTGTCATGGGCTCGTCCTTAACCTTGACAAAATAAACTTTTTTTTTTTTTTTGAGACGGAGTTTCACTCTTGTTGCCCAGGCTGGAGTGCAATGGCGCCATCTCGGCTCACCACAACCTCCGCCTTCCAGGTTCAAGCAATTATCCTGCCTCAGCCTCCCAAGTAGCTGGGATTACAGGCATATGCCACCATGCCTGGCTAATTTTGTATTTTTGGTAGAGACGGAGTTTCTCCATGTTGGTCAGGCTGGTCTTGAACTCCTGACCTCAGGTGATCCGCCTGCCTTGGCCTCCCAAAGTGCAGCAAAATAAACTTTCTAAATTGATTGAGACTTGTCTCAGATACTTTCTGGTTTACAAACGCTACATACCTCCTTCACAATTTGCCCACAAGGAAATTCCTTGTGGGTCTCAAGACCTTTACTTTAAAACAGTTCTGTTGGATTTCATCCTGGCAATGTAAATTGATAGCTTACCTTCACAAGTGTGGAACAAAGGACAGAACTCAAAGTCATCCCTCTCCTCACCTAAGACAAATGCATATCTGGTTGTTTCCTCTGCCCTATTGCTTATGTAAAAATGCAGATTTGCTGAGCCAGAGGAAGGTGTAAGTGACTATTCCTCTAACCCCCTCTCACATGTAAATTGTGTATTCAGTGAAAGGCTGATCAAAGACCCAAAACAATGCAACCATTTGTCTCTTATCTACGGATGACCTGGAAGCCCCTGCTTTGAGTTGTCCTGCTTTTCTGGACCAAACCAATGTACATCTTAAACATGTTGATTGATGTCTCATGTTTCCCTAAAATGTATAAAAGCAAGCTGTACCCTCACCACACTGGACGCATGTCGTCAGGACCTCCTAAGGCTGTGTCTGTCATGGACACATCCTTAACCTCGGCAAAATAAACTTTCTCCTTTTAAAAAACTTTTATTTTAGGATTGGGGGTACATGTGAAGGTTTGTTCTGTAGGTAAACTCATGTCACAGGGGTTTGTTGCACAGATTATTTCATCATCCAGGTATTAAGGCTAGTACCCAATAGTTACTTTTTCTGCTCCTCTTCCTCCTCTCACCCTCCATTCTCGAGTAGAACCCACTGTCTGTTGTTCCCTTCTTTATGTTCAAGAGTTCTCACCATTTAGCTCCCACTTATAAGTGACAACATACAGTATTTGGTTTGCTGTTCCTGCATTAGTTTGCTAAGGATGATGGGCTCCAGCTCCATCCATATTCTACAAAAGACATGATGTCATTTTTTTTCTGGCTGCATAGTATTCCATGGTTTATAAGTACCACATTTTCTTTGTCCAATCTGTGATTGATGGGCATTTAGGTTGATTCCACGTCTTTGCTATTGGGAATAGCGCTGCAATGAACATAACATGTGCATCTGCCTTTATAGTAGGATGATTTATCTTCCTCTGGTTATATACCCAGCAATGGGATTGCTGCAAATAGTATTTCTGCTTTTAGCTCTTTGAGGAATGATCATACTACTTTTCACAATGGTTGAATTAATTTACACTTCCACTTGCAGTGTCTGCATTCCCTTTTCTTTGCAACCTCACCAACATTGGTTATTTTTTGACTTTTTAATAATAGTCATTTTGACTGGTATGAGATGGTATCTCATTGTGGTTTTGATTTGCATTTCTCTAATGATCAGTAAAATTGAGGGTTTTTAAAATATGCTTGTTTACCACATGTATGCCTTCTTTAGAGAAGTGTCTGTTCATGTCCTTTACCCACTGTTTAATGGGGTTGTTTGTTTTCCTTTTGTAAATTTGTTTAAGTTCCTTAATGATGCTGGATATTAGACCTTTGTCAGATGCATAGTTTGCAAAAAAATTTTTCCCATTCTATAGGTTGTTCATTTATTCTGTTGATAGTTTTTCTTGCTGTGCAGAAACCCTTATGTTTAATTAGATCCCATTTATCAACTTTTGCTTTTGTTGCAATTGCTTTTGGTTTCTTTGTGATGCAATCTTTGCCCATTCCTACGTCCAAGATGGTATTGCCTAGGTTGTCTTCCAGGGATTTTTATAGTTTTGGGATTCACATTTAAGTCTTTAATCTATCTTGTGTTGATTTTTGTATATGGTGTAAGGAAGGGGTCCAGCTTCAATGTTCTGCATATGGCTAGCCAGTTATCCCAGCACCATTTATTGAATTGGAAGTCTTTTCTCCATTGCTTGTTTTTGTCAGCTTTGTTGAAAATCATATGGTTGTAGATGTGGGATCTACGTGTGTTTCTGGGATCTCTACTATGTTCTATGTGCCCATTTTTGTAGCAGTACCATGCTGTTTTGGTTACCGTGGCCCTGTAGAATAGTTTGAAGTTAGGTAATGTGATGCCTCCAGCTTTGTTCTTTTTGTTTAGGATTGCCTTGGCTTTGGGGCTCTTTTTGGTTCCATGTGAATTTTAAAATAGTTTTTTCTAGTTCTGTGAAGACTATTATTGGTAGTTTCACAGGAATAGCATTGAATCTATAAATTGCTTTAGGCAATATGGACATTTTAATGACATCGATTCTTTCTATCCATGAGCATGGGCTGTTTTTCCAATGTTTATATCTTCTCTGATTTCTTTGAGCAGTGTTTTGTAATTCTCCATTGCAGAAATCTTTCACGTCCTGATTAGCTGTATTTCTAGGTATTGCAGAATAAACTTTTAAAATTGATTGATACCTGTCTCAGATACTTGTGGTTTACAACATTAGTAAATTTATGTACCTTTTTTTCCTATTAATCTGCCTTTTATCTGTTGATTTTCAGGAAACCTCCAAAGGGTGAAGGGGAAATTTTTTTGTTTCTTGGCCCCTACAACCCAAAGAATAAAAAGGTATTCTCACAAACTTATAAGAACATGAATAAAATAGAGATTAAAAAGGAAAAGATAAAGTTAGAATTAATTAGCAAGGTAAAAGAATCTAAATAACATGATATTAGAATGTTAAAAAGAATCTCTTCCTTTTTCAGTTTCAACCAAGAACACAATAGATTTCATAAGGAATGCTGTGCCAAATTTACAAAGATGTTTTGGAAGAGATGTCAAAACTCTTGAATCCCTCAGCCACTTTGAAATTATAACAGAGTCAAGAATGATATAAAACAAATTATATACAAGCGAGAAAATATCAGGTTAATCTCCCTTTTTCACCTCTATTTTTAATGTCATGCGACAATGGGGCACTGCCTACACAGCTCTGAGGAAAGCAATGACTCCAAAATTTCATACACAGTCATGATGAATTCATATATGAAGTAAATAAAACTGCCTTTGCAAAAATTGTAACAGTAAAAGAAATCTAACCTAACTGACTCCACCTTGCTTCTAACTTCACAAGCTACCTGCCTTTGTTTACTTTAAAAACAAAAATGAACTAATCCCCTTCTTGCTTGGGGACCAAAATAATCATTATAGGACTAGTGAAAAGGCCACAAGTTTAGGATTGGGAGGGGCCTGAATTCTGTTAAGATGTAGGCATAGTTAAACAATAACCAGTCATTGTTCTGGAGGTCACAGGATTTGTAATTTCCCCAAAGGCTCCTATAGAAAACATCAGTATTGTTAAAACCTAATTGGTCTTTGAGATTACTTTCAGACTTTTGAATTCTCGCAATCAACTGACTCCACCCAGATCCATGACTCATACCAAGTAACTGGATCTACTGGTCCTGTGACCCCCACCCAGAAACTGACTCAGTATGTGAAGACAATTTGGATACTTCTATAATTTCATCGCCAACCAATCAGTAGCACCTGTTCCCTTGTCTGCTACCTGCCAAATTATCCATAAAAACCATAGCCTCTGAGCTTTCTGGGAGAAGGATTTGACAATTAACTCCCATCCTTCTGCTTGGCTGGCCCTGTGATTATTAAACTCTTTCCTTGCTGCAAAAGCCTGCTGTTCTCAGTGCCATTGCTTTTGTGGGTGGAAACAGGCAAGATAAACCCATCAGGCAATTATAGAAACAGACAAATACTTGGAAAAAGAGAAAAGTCAGAGACTAGAGATCCTATCAGTCCTTTGGGAAAAACTAAGATAATAATGAAATCCAGCCAGTGAATAATTGGATTAACATAAAGACTTTAAAAATGGAGAATTTATAGTAAAATATAGTTGGTGAACACTGGTAAAACAGAATGTAAATGTTATAAACATTGACAATTTATGAAATTTTATTTTTCATATACAAAAGTCCCTGGAGGTAGAAAATTGTGAAACGTGAGAATTACATTATTACATTATCTGTCATAGTGGAACGTCAATCAATACTGCATAAAACTGAAACATAGTAACAAAAAAACCCATAATTTATAATATTACTCATAATGTATTTTGTTAAATTTGAGAACTATTTTTAAATTATGGTGTTTATTTTGGTGACAAATAGTTACATGAAGTTTAGTAATTCTTCAATTTAACTTCAAAATATTTTGTCTATTAGATTCTAATAGAATTAAATTTAATACATTTGATTTGATACAGTCTAATCCCATTTTATAAAAAGTAAATCTAGTTTTCTATCCATCCATCTATTTATTTGTCCATCCACCTATCTATCCACCCACTTCAAGCAGTGAATAAGCCTGCAATGCAGTTTGCTTAATGTTAAGAATTGATGATTCATGCATGGTGAGATTTATGGTTATTTTTACATCATCCTTTTTACTTTTCTGCCATTTTAAATTCTAAATATTGAGTATGCATTATTTTTTAAAGTCATTATGATAATTTTTAAATAACCGAAAACTATTGTTTCAAGTGAAAACAGAAGAGTTATTGTAAGACCTTACATAATTAGCTACTAAATGGTAAAGACAATAATTGCTGTAGTAGATCAGGGGAAGAGGAGAAAAAGTTATAATCATTGCCTATATTTATTTGTGGTCATTTAGCCTTAGCAAATAATGCTGATAATAGTTTTTATTTACAATAGAAACTCTCATCTACTTTTAAATTGTTAACTTTAATGCAGTTATTTGTTACTGTTCGCACATCTTAATGAGCCAGGCAGATGGAGTCATGCTTCAAATACTTGGTGATTCCAGGTAAGTATGTATATAAGAGAGAAAATAGGGTCTGACAATTGGTCTATTTTTATACCTCCATTTTCTGGGATACATGACTATTGCCTTGTTAATCAAAGCTTATTACCATGCCTCTCTAGTCAATTGGAGAAGGTTTGCCTTTCTGTTCCACATTCATTTTGTCTCTTTGGCACTTCTCTGAACTTAGTGCTGAGTTTCACACTAATCACACCATCCATCTATTGACTGACTGTCACTCTCCTGAAATAAAATAGTGTAAATATAATGTAACAATGTCAGATTACCCTATTTCCATTGTCCCTGTGCATTCTAATCTTGCAACGCCAGTGATAAATATTTATTACTGACATTTAAAGGAACGATTTGGCACCTCTGGAAGAAACAGAAACACTTTGCAAATAATTATTACTTTCTAGTTCAGTAAAATTTAAAGTTAGACATACTTGAAATAAATCAATGCCTATAAATTTAAGACTTCAACACCATATTAATTTTAAGAATACATAAAACTACTAAAAGGCCATTAGAATGTCTGAAACACTAAATGTTGCTTACTTTAACAAACTATTACAAAATGAACACTTTAAATTTTATGCAGAAATTCAGGGGCATCTTTAGATGGTACAAAAAATAAAACATTAATGTTACCAAATATACATAAAGCTCTTCTTCACTAAAGTAAATAGCATAATAGCAGTATTTTCATATGTGGGAATTACAGTTATTATTTCATCAAAAATGTGGAAATAGCATAAGGAAAATATAATAAAAAGACTTTATTTTGTAGAACATCAGTTATTTGAGCAGACGTTTCCAAATGTCCCAGTTGCTAGATTTTGCTAAGAGTATAGTCAAATGAAAATACTTAGTTTTGTTGGAAATTACACCTTAGCAATAGAAAATGCTCTCTTTGCTGCTTTCAGAACTACCAGGTGATTACAGGATGATAAAATTGCCATTGGAAATCCAATGTAGCAATTGAAGCAAAGGGTCAAAAGGAATTGCACTGAAGATACCTTATGATAGGCATGATCTATTAAAGAAGATACTGGTCAGCAAGGTGTGAAAAAATGTTAGTCAGTAAAAAATGTTAAATATAGTGTTAATGCTAAAAGAGTTTTAAGCATATACAGTGCAATGAGCTATTGGAAATAGAAGGATGAATGTGTAGGAGCAAGCACTGGCAAGCATTACAAAGGCCCCTTATTCACATGAACAGATGTTTATTAAATGAAAAAATATGTATATTTTTATTTCCACCACACCTAGAATAAATAACCACATGTTGTGGAGTCTCAAACACAGAATATGTATCTTATTTTGTTTTTGTTTTTGTTTGCCTTTTTAAAATAAAAGGTTTCCAGCAAGTATCTTTAGTTACTAAATGAATATTTCCCCAAACTACTGCGTGGTATCTTGTGCTCTTGGACAAGTTTATAGTAGTCTCAGGGCTAAGATATTTTAGTCAGCAATCAGTGCTGCTGCCAGACTAAATGCATATTTTATTATACTGTCCCAGGCTCATTCATCTCCCATGACTCTCCAAGGCCTACAGAATGAAGTTGTAAAACATCTGCTTGGCTTTCACAGCCCTGGATAGTTGGGCCATGTAGCCAACTATTTCCAACTTTACTACTTACTACCGTCCAACAGGCCTCCTGCTGTCAAGCTAGTCCCTCGCTTGTCATCCTTCCGCATTACATCATTGCTAAGAAACTCTAATGAGAGAAATATAGTACATCTGTTATGTAATGTAGAAAGAGCTTATCATGTTGACTCTACTGCTAAACTCTCAAGGTTTTGGGAAAATCCAAAAAGAACTTAAAATGCTTTATTAATGCCCCATTTGGCCTATTTTAGAATAGAATATACAGAAAGATGACACTCCCTGCCACCAACTAATCAGTTTACCCAAATAATATGCAAGCATGACCCACTTCTTCCCCCTGTAGTGTTTAAATCTTGTCTCTGCTCTGATTTTTATGCTGTTTCTGTTCATGTTAAATGAAGTCAACCTATTTATTGGTTTTCCTTGTATACAAGTAAACAGTGTGCTAAAAATAACCTCTAGGTCCCTGAGTTATTCTTTGGCATTCCAATCTTTACTCTTTTGTATTGTTTTTTAGATCTACTTCCCAATTTTCATCTTCAAGAGAAATCCTCCATGCTTTCCCATCCAGATTGTTCATCTCCATTCACGACATTTCTTTAGCATTTATCATTTCTACCACTTGCTTTGTATTCGTCTCAACAAATTTACAGAGTATCCCAAATAAATCCAAAATCAGGGTTTTGATGTGATTCTTCTTTTTAATACTCAACTTTCTCAACCTGTGCTTTTCATTCTTAGACACACTATCTCTTTATTTTATTTCCTTTTTTTATTTCAATAGAATTTGGGGTAAGAGGTGGTGTTTGGTTACATGAATAAGTTCTTTAGTGATGATTTCTGAGATTTTGGTGCACCCATCACCCAAGCAGTGTACACTGTACCCAATGTGTAGTCTTTTATCCCTTGCCACCCCCTACCCTTTCCTCTGAGTCTCCAAAGTCCAATGTATCATTCTTATGCCTTTGCATCCTCATAGCTTAGCTCCCACATATGAATAAGAACACAAGATATTTGGTTTTCCATTCCTGAGTCACTTCACTTAGAATAATAGTCTCCAATTCCATCTAGGTTGCTGCAAATGCCATTATTTTGTTCCTTTTTATGGCTGTGTAGTATTCCATTTATATATCTATTGATCACATTTTCTTTATCCACTCGTTGATTGATGGGCATTTGGGTTTGTTCCATAGTTTTACAATTGCAAATTGTGCTGCTACAAAAATGCATGTGCAAGTATCTTTTTCATATAATGAATTATTTTCCTCTTGGTGATACCTAGTAGTGGGATTACTGTATCAAACAGTAGATCACTTTTAATTCTTAAAGGAATCTCCACACTGTTTTCCTTAGTGGTTGTACTAGTTTACATTCCCACCAACAGTGTAAAAGTGTTCCCTTTTCACCACATCCATGCAAACATCTGTTTTTTTTTTAATTTTTCAATTATGGCCATTCTTGCAGGAGTGAGGTGGTATCACATTGTGGCTTTGATTTGCATTTCCTTGATAATTGGTGATGTTGAGCATTTTTCCATATGTTTGTTGGTCATTTGTATATCTTCTTTTGAGAATTGTCTACTTATTTAATTAGCCCACCTTTTGATGGGATTTTTTGTTTTTCTTGCTGATTTACTTGAGTTATTTGTAGATTCTGGATATCAGTCCATTGTCAGATATATAGATTGTTAAGATTTTCTCCCACTCTGTGGGTTGTCTGTTAACTCTGCTGCTGATTATTATTATTATTTTGCTGTGCGGAAGCGTTTTAGTTTAAGTAAGTCCCATTTATTTATCGTTGTTTTAGTTGCATTTGCTTTTGGGTTCTTAATCATGAAGCCTTTGCCTAAGCCAACTTGGCTTCTTTCAGACTATTCTTCTATGTCCTTCCTCATTCTACCACTCTGTCTTTTCTTTGCTGATTCTTCATAGAATTGTCTTCTTCAACTTTCTCTTATATTCCTTATATCACTCTTTATATTCATCCTAGAAACTTTGCTTGGCCTTTATCAAACTGTTCCCAAATCCATCACAATAACTACAACCCCATTCCCACCTTTCTAATTGTCTCTACATGGCTCTATCATCAATTCAGCATGGTCAAATGGAGCTTATCATCTTCAGCCCCCATCAGCTTCTTTCTTTTGCTCCTTCCAGTGACTCAATTCATAAGTTTTAAAAACATCTCTGACTCTCCCTCATACTCCTCATCCAATCAGTAGTGAAGTTCCTTAGATCTGGACTTATAACTGTGCTCACATTGTAACTAAAATGCAGCTTCAGTCACTCACCGCTTGCAGAGTCTAATTAGCAAGAGCAAAGACTAACGTAAAGAAAGTGACTTTGTATTCCAAAGCTGGCTTAGAGGAAGAAGTACAGCTTTCCTGCTTTAAAAGTACCATTTCACTTCTAGAGAAGAAAGCAGGTGCTGTTAAAAGGAGACTTAGTGTGAATGGCCCACAGGGAAGGGAGCGAACAGCTGAGGGTCTACATGACTAGCTTCGGTGCCTTATCTATCAGGTGGTTGAGCTGACTCCATCATGGACAAAAGTAGTTGTACTTTTGGTTGTAAGCTGACTTTTGTCTCTTGAGGCTACCTCCTGGTGGGATAAGCATGCCCTGTAAGGAGTGTCTGCTGAAGGGAAGGTATAAGGTTATAATTGCATTTCTAAAGAGCTAAGTAGGAAGAAGGGAACAGGGGAAAAGGGAGAAAGAGAAAAGAGAAAGAAATAATTACAATATTTCTTAGAAAAATTGGGGTACTTGGTTTTAACATTGGTTTTCTCTTCCAATAATTTGACTTCTTCAAATTATTATTCTAAGTGAAGTAACTAAGGAGTAGGAAAACCAAACATTGTATGTTCTCACTCATAAGTGGGAGCTAAGCTATGAGGATGCAAAGGAGTTCGAGACCAGCCTGGCCAACATGGTGAAACCCCATCTCTACTAAAAATACAAAAACTTAGCCGGGCATGATGGCGCATGCCTATAATCCCCACTACTCAGGGGGCTGAGACAGGAGAATCGCTTGTACCCAGCAGAGGTTGCAGTGAGCCAAGATCATGACACTGCACTCCAGCATGAGTGATAGAGTGAAACTCTGTCTCAAAAGAAAGAAAGAAAGAAAAAAAAGAATAACACAATGGACTTTGGGGACTCAGGCGGAAAAGGTGGAAAGGGGATGAGGGATAAAACACTACAAATTGGGTTCAGTATATACTATTCGGGTGCTGGGTGTGCCAAAATCTCACAAATCACCACTAAAGAACTTACTCACATATCCAAGTACAACCTGTTCCCCCAAAACCTATGGAAATAAAAAAAAATTATCTAAAACAGCAGGAGAGATATCTTAGTTAATGGAGATGTTCTAAAACTGAATTTGCAATGGTAGCATGGCTGTAAGTGTACTAAAAATCATCTTCGAATTGTGCATTTAAAATGGGTGAATTTTATGATATTTAAATTATGCTTCGATAAAACTGTTGTTTTTTTTTTAAAGGAAAAAAAACAAATTATGTCTATGTAATCTTCACATGTAAAATCCCATCCAGGGTAATTTAAAATATTTCCACAGCCAAGCAGCCCTCCTTTAATCCTATAGTTCTTTGTTTCTACCTCTTCGCATTCATTGTATTTTCTGTATATTTTCCAGGTAAATATTTCATTCCAAGTTTTCTTTTTCTTTTTCCTTTTCTTTTGGTTTGGGGAGCAGTGGTATTTATTTGGTTTTTCTATTATTTATCATTGACAGGTAATAATTACAAATATTTATGGGATATACAGTGATATTTCAGTATGTGTATACAATGTGTAATGATCAAACCAGGGCAACTAGCATAACCACCATGTCAAGTGTTTATGATTTCTTTGTGTTAATTTGAAATATTCTCTTCAAGTTTTTTGAGCATATACAATAAATTATAGTTACCCAGGTTTTATTTTATTTTTTGATAGAGATGTTTAAGAACGAAGACAAACTTACTCATTTTTGTAGACTCTGCAGGACCTTGCTTAGTTCCTCACATATGAAACATTTTATCATATTGAAATAGAAGACATTAACCAAAAATATACTAGAAAAAGGGATAATAAATACCTGCTACTTCAAAAGGAAAGTCAAAAGCTTTTGGTCATAAGAAAAAGTTGGAAGAGAAAATTACAAAGCAGAGGAACATAAAGTTGGAGATAATCACTTGGCCCAAAAAACTGGAAGTGCAGTTAAAACAATTACACCAGTGGATTTAAAATAAATGAGAACACGAGAGAATGATGTAGCAACAGTGGATTTCTTTAAATGTCTTTGGTTCCTTAGAACACATTTGTGAACAAGAGTTTTTGAGTTTTCTATTAATTCTAAGCAGTTATATCTTGGTATACAGCTCTAACCCTAGATGCTTCTAAGCAAAATTACATTTCAGTCCTAAAAACTTCTGCTGAAAAGGATGCCTCTAGAGTGTTTTATTCCCTATCACCTTTAGAGAATTTGCAAAGTGGATTCCAGTGTCCACTTTTATTCTTGAAGTACTGTGTGGTCTCAGTCCGTTTAATAAGGGGATTGTTAACACCTTTAGTTCTAAGGAAAATTTAAACCCTTTCTTCCAAAATTATGTTAAGAAGAAAAAACAATAATTTTCCATCTTCTCATGAAATTCATAACATGAGCCCAAGCTAAAGGAGATTATCAGCAGCAAAACACACTAGGAATATTGTGGCTGATTTAGAATAAGTGAAGGAAGAGATGTTTAAAGAGACAGAGATAAAGCTGCCATATATATACCTAGGGGGATGGAGGGGAGTGGTTCTCAAACCTTGATGTGTACAAGAATCCAATGGCAAATTTGATAAAGAGAAAATTATCAGGTAAGAATCCCAGAAGTTCTGGCCGGGTGTGGTGGCTCAGGCCTGTAATCCCAGCACTTTGGGAGGCTGAGGCATGCAGATCACTTGAGGTAAGGAGTTCGAGACCAGCCTGGCCAACATGGTGAAACCCTGTCTCTACTAAAAACACAAAAATTAGCTGGGCGTGGTGGCAGGTGCCTGTAATCCCAGCTACTTGGGAGGCTGAGGCAGGAGAGTCACTTGAACCCGGGAGGCAGAGACTGCAGTGAGCCGACATCACGCCACTGCACTCCAGCCTGGGTGACGGAGAGATCCTCTGTCTCAAACAAAACAAAACAAAACCCAAAGAAAGAATCCTAGAAGTTGTGATTTAGACCATTCTGAATAAAGCCTGAGAATTGCATTTTAACAAGCATCCTCCAGTGAGTCTATGTATGAAGTCTATGGTGTATATTTTGGGTTAAATTACTACAAGTTCTAGTCTTACACTAATTTTCACCTCAGTATCTACTAAGACAAACAGACGTATTTAAATAACACAGTTCTATTTACATGAAGGTGCATCATGTGTTTAATATTTAAAGCTGGAATTCAGTAAATATACTAATCTCATCTATTAAAAGTCCATTCGTGTACTCTAAGTAGTCATCAGTAATGTTTCTAACGGTTCTATGTGGTTATACTTTAAAATGAGCAAGATTTAGCAGATGTTGGCCACAGATCTGATTTAAGGATTTTTTACCTTATGTCATTGGAACTATATTTGGTTTTTAGTAAAGCAGAAATGTTCATACAGAACTAATTTTACAATGTTTTAAAATGTCCATTGAACAAAAATTCTGAACTATCTCATTTTATTTTTTAATGCAATCCATGATGTCTTCAACTGGCATCTTGCCAACACAGCTGGGCTCTTTAATTAACACACAGTTAAATTTATGTTAATGGCATGTATATTGAAATTGATGTCATAAAATGTAACTATGACAATTCTGGCTGTGAATAAATTTTACCTAACATATTCTACATGGCTTGTGCCAAAATAAAGCAAACATTTAAAGAGAGAGAGAGACAGAGAGAGAGAGAGAAACAGATCTCATTGCAATACAAAGAAAAGGTCAGAGAGTTATCTGGTCTCCTTGTCTTTATGCTTAGATGGAAACCGCAGATTTATCTCTTATTACATATGATTATTCTGAAAAATCTGTGATGAGTCAATTTTTATGACTAGAGTCATATTTGAAGTGCACAGGGATGCTATGAAGAACTCCAATAAAGCTAAGAGTCATCCTAATTTTATATCTGTTGGTTCTTTTATATATAAATGTATATTTTAAATATCAGCCATTTTATAGCTAATCTTATCTGTAATATTATTCTGTATCTCCTGCCATTTCTAGGCATTCTCAACAATAAATCATAATTTTATTATAATTATGACACTTTTCCAATTTTCCTGTCTGAATTCCTGATAGCTCCTATGGTTTAGTAAAGCATATGAAATGTCTAATTTTAATCCAATGCCTTCTTATCATAGATATTGTGCTGGTGCAGTACCTTGCCAAATAATGTTGACTTGTTGATGTTTATTATTCTTATATCTCTAAATGAGAGACACCTAGTATGTGTGAAACTGTTCTTTGATTTTTTGTTAATTATTTTTTACTGAGATAAAATTCGAATAACAAAATTTACCATTTTAAAATTCAATCATTTTAAAGTGTACAATTCATTAGCTTTTAATACATTAAGAATGTTGTACAACCATCATCAACATCCAGTTGAAGAATATTTGTGACACTCAAAGACAAGTCATACTCATCAGTCACTTCACATTCTCCCCTCATCCAGCTTCTTGCAAGCAGTAATTTGTATTTTCTAACTATGAATTTCATATAAATTGAATTATAAATTATGTGTCCTTTGGTATTTTAAATTCTTTTACTTAGCATATTTTCAAGGTTGATCCACACTATAACATGTATCAGTATTCCATTCCTTTTATTTATTTTTATTTTTATTTATTTATTTTTTTGAGACAGAATTTCACTCTTGTTGCCCAGGCTGGAGTGCAATGGTGCAGATTTCGGCTCATTGCAACCTCCGCCTCCCAGGTTCAAGCGATTCTTCTGCCTCAGCCTCCCGAGTAGCTGGGATTACAGGCATGTGCCACCTTCCCGGCTAATTTTGTATTTTTAGTAGAGATGGGGTTTCTCCACGTTGGTCAGGCTGGTCTTGAACTCCCGACCTTAGGTGATCCGCCCACCTCGGCCTCCCAAAGTGCTGGGATTACAGGCATGAGCCCCCATGCCCGGCCTCCATTCCTTTTCATAATTGAATAATATTCCATTATATGAATTCATTGCACTTTATTAATCAGTTGTATTGTTTCTACATTTTTGTCTATTGCAAATAATGATGTTATGAACATTCATGTACAACTTTTTGTTTGAACTCTTGTTTTCAATTCTCTTGAGTATATACCTAGAAATATAATTGCTGAGGCATATGGTAATTCTATTATTGACTTTTTGTGAAAATATCAAAACTTACAGACTGATGCACCTTTTTACATTTCCAGCAACAGTGTATGAGGATGACAATTTCTCTACATCCTCACCAATACTTGTGATTTTTGTTTTGTTTTTTTGGTGTGGTTTTGTTGCTTTTAAAATAAATTTATTATACACACCCTGCTGGGTGTGAAGTGGTATCTCTTTGTGTCCCCAGTGGCAAATGCTGTTAAGCATCTTTTCATGTTTTGGGGGTTTTTTTGGCAATTTGTATATCTCTTTTTTGAGAAATGTCTATTCAAGTCTTTTGCTCATTTTTAGTTCGTATTTTTGCCTTTTTATTGTTGAAATAAAGGTTTTTTGTATATATTCAGTATACTAGGCCATTATCAGATATATGACTTGCAAATATTTTCTCCCATTCCGTGGATTGTTTTGTCATACTCTTGATAGTGCACTTTGATGTACAAAAATGTCTCATTTTAATAAAATCCATTTTATCTATGCCTTCTTTAGTTGCTCATGAATTTAGTGTCATCTCTAATAATGCATTGTCAAACCATCGTCTAAGGAATAGTTCCTATTTTTCTTTAGGAGTCTTAAAGTTTTACTATTGTATCTAGATCTTTGATCTATTTTAGTTAATTTTTATATATGGTTTGAGGGAAGGGTTGAACTTCATTCTTTTCTATATGAATATCAGTTGTCCCAGCAACATTCCTTGAAGAGACTATTCTTTCTCCCATTGAATTATTGCCACTCTTGTTGAAAATAAATTAATGATATTGATTTCCATGTTTTCTTCTAAGCTTTTATCAAACACATTTTACTGTCCTTTTACATCTTATATATAAAAATGTTTCTCCAGTAGTCTCAATTACATATGTTACAATGTTAACTCTTAACAACTTTTATTTTCAGTGAAAAACCTGGTAAGTAAGCAATTTTAACCATCTATCAGTTTGCAGAGTGCAGGACAAGGGCAGAGTTGTGTGCAATGTGTGACTCTTTGTGTTACAACCAGAGGACATGGCTACCTCCACATGACCCCAGGCCTTACCTAGAATTTAATAGTTGTAAAATAGACAAGTCAAAACAATTATCAAAAATGTTTAGAATCAGTTTGTAACCTTAAAACATCTACCAAAGACAGTATCTGACCTGCCTAATTCAGACCACATGTCTAAGTTTTGAAGACCATTTAATTTTGCCAATAATTTTTAAATTGTCTTTATTTTCCAGAGACCACTAAAGTCACATGAACCAGAAGGCTTTAATTTAAAGTTTTTTATTTTTCTGATAAAATATTTTATTTAAGTGTCTATTCTTTCCTTTTAAGGAAATTACTTAGAGCTCTTTCATGTACTTTGGAAGTAAAATATTACACACACGTGACATATATAAACACACAGACAGAAGTATATCTTATAGAGTTATAAGATGCATTTGCAAACTAACTATCAGGAAGTTGTATTTTGGCTTTTTTAACCTAACTTGTTTCTTAATTAGATTACTGGATTTAGGGAGGGGGATTTTCTGTTTTTTTTCCCCCCAAGGGATCCCAGGCTGTTAGAAATTATTTTAGGTCCTCTCATGTGGGCATTGAGGGTGGCACGAAGAAGGATGGACAGACAGTTGTAAATTGAAAAACAGACAGAATTTTTAAGTGACTAAGAATTTTTTTCTTCTTTCTCAGAAATAGAAGAGAGGCCTTAAAATTATATGTGTGTGTGTGTATAACTATATATATAATTTTATAATATACACATACACACAGAGATATATATCAATTATAATTAAGTCGGCATTTAACTATAGAGCTCTTAAAGATAAATCTTTTCAAATATTACCAGATCTTAGCTGGGACAAACAGCTGATATTTCAAAAGTAGCATAAATATCAAAACAGAAAGGATTCATTTCTTGTGTTGGTAATTGAACCCAGACTGTCACTGTGACAACACAAAATGTAACCACTAGGCCACAGCATGGGGTGGTCTCCATTGCAGCCAGCAGGCTGCATAGGCGAACCAAATTAACATTTTCTATTCTGGCAGTGAGTAATATACACATTACAAAACACAGACACTAAGGTGCCAAAGACAACCAAAAGACCTTTCAAGTCAGAGCTCCAAACCAAAATTTCCCAAGGGTTTTCTTCCAAACATGCCTCTTGTTTTTCATCCAATTGAGGAATATTTCGCCAAGTCAAGACCCTCCCTACAATCTAGGGAGGGACAATCCAAGACTTGTAAGGGAGTCCTGATGCCTCTGGGAGGCTATGGAATCAGGAGAAGGGAAGGGATGTTGATCACACTTAGAATGCTCACCTCAAAATCCCAAAGCATATCTTCCAATTCCACAAACTTTTTTTTCACTGCAAGGAAGTTAAGACACAATAGGTCAACCACACCAGTAAGAACAGTGCCAGGTGCAGCCTTCAGTTCAAAAGAGCTGCACAGCTGCTGTGGCTTGCCTCCTGGTCCACTCCATTGGCAAGGGGCCGCCAAACTGAGAGTAAACACCCTTAGGGCAGATACTGGAAGAGCCCCCAAATTTGTTACAGCCTGATGAGCTCTTCTTGCCTGCTGTCATGTGTGGCAGAAAAGAAAGAGTTTAATAATCACAGCATCAGCCAAGCAAGGAGAACAGGGAGAAATTTCTCAAACCTGTCTCTCTGAAAATTCGGAGGCCAGGGTTTTTAAAGGGTACTTGGGTGGGCGAGGGACTGGGGAAGTGGAACAATTGACTGGCTGGGGATGAAATCTCAGGAGCATCTTAAACTGTCTTTGTGCAGCTTAGCTGGTTCCTAGAAGAGGTTGTGGTTCACCAGGTGGTGCCAAAATGCTGAATCTGAAAACATCTCAAAGATCAGTTCTTCAGGTTTCACAATAGTGAAGATATCTATAGAAGTAGTTGGGGGAAGTTATAAATTTTACAACCCAGGTTGTGTGACTTTGGGACAGCCAGCAACTTATAGGAAAACATATTAAGCAATGGCAGGTCATTTTTAACTATGTCTATTCTTTAGCAAATTTCAAGCACCTACCATAATTTTAACCTGTGTTAAGAATTAAGCTTCAGTCTCCAGACAACAAAAGGGGCATTTTTCTTGCCTCCAAGTTTAACAATAAACCAATTCCCTCTCATAGTTATCTTAGCATTTGTGCTACAATAAGCAATTATTATTATTATTATTATTATTATTTAGCCTGTAAGATTAGAAGGAAGATGAAGTCAGTCATGTTAGATTTCTTTCATTATTTATGATTCTGGAAAGGTGGTTTAAATATACGGCCTAGTTCACTGCACTTGCTGAGTAAATTCATTAAATAAATACTAATTGAAAACCTACTATTTTGGGGGCCCAGAAACCAATACCCTAAAATATAGCATTTTGGCCAGGCGTGGTGGCTCATGCCTGTAATCCCAGCACTTTGAGAGGCCGAGGCAGGCAGATCACCTGAGGTCAGGAGTTTGAGACCAGCCCGGCCAGTATGGCGAAACCCCGTTTCTACAAAAAATAGCTGGGCATGGTGGCGGGTGCCTGTAATCCCAGCTACTTGGGAGGCTGAGGCATGAGAATTGCTTGAACCTGGGAGGTGGAGGTTGCAGTGAGCCAATATCTCGCCACTGCTCTCCAGCCTGGGCCACAGAGTGAGACTCAGTCTCAAAAACAAACAAACAACAAAAAAAGTAGCATTTTACAATGCTACATTTAAAATACTACATTTAAAAATGTAGCATTTTAACGTGCTGAACAAAAGAAGCCTCAAGGTCTCACACTCCTCCTCCCCCTCTCTCCACAGTCTTGCCCAAATAAGTTGAAGTTCCTTTATCTTTCTAGGATCCAGACTCACTAAGAAGAACAACTGTTTTTTCTTTCTCTTCCTGTTATCTCATCATCTGTTGGAGAAAAGAAGACCAAGATGTGACCGCCTCTGAGTGGATCTTTTTAGATTTATAATGACTGTCTTTGAGAATCATTAAAATGCCAAAGAAAACTATTTACAAGTTAATCTCTGTTTTCTGATCTAATCATTCCCCCTCACAATGATTTATTGCCCCTCAATTCCTCTTCTCCCCTAACCCATAACCTCTTGCCAGGATCAAAATCCCTATTCTTACTGTAATCTTAAGATGGTGTAATATATGTTTCTATAACCACTGGGAAGTTGGTTCTTCATTCTGAAGGCTCCATTGTATACAAATTAAATAAATTTGTACACTTTTTCTCCTATTAATCAATCTGCCTTATGTTAGTAATTTTTTAGTGAAATGTTAGGGGACAAGAGTCTTGGCCCCCACAGAACCCATGTATGAAAGCCTAGCACTGAAATAGCGGAGATTCACTGCTATGCCTGAACCATTCACTTTTTGAGAGCTCTATGAAAAAGAAATTTCTGTCCTATTCAAACCACTTGATTTTGTGTCTATTTTACAGCAGCATTGTCTATCCTTCAACTAATATATTTTTCATGTGAATCAAGCAAAAAAAAAACAGCTTTAAACACAATTAGAAGTATTACCTTGTATAGCTGAAGAAATACATCTGTACATGCTTGTTTACTTAAGACTTTAAAGATAGTAATAACTATAACAACAAAATTATATTTCTTAGGTAAACAGGAACTCACAGGCATGTTTTAAGTAAAAATCATAAAGAAATAAAATTTTAAAACATTAATTAAAATGGAAAGCAAGCATAAGTCCAAAGTTTTAACTACTTAGTCAACAAATAGTTCATTAAAAATAAAACGTGTGTTAGATATTTATCAATAGCTAAATGAATAAATCTATGACTCCAATAAGGGATTCAGTGTTCCATAAAGTTACCTAATGACTCATATTACCAACACTTGAAAATGACTATTAGCTCATTCTGTAGTAGAAGTAACAAAAGGAGATATAAAGTTCTGAGCCTGAGTCACACCCTTTGGACTAGGCCACAGGGGCTTAGCATAGTACCAGTGAACAGGGACCTGGCTCTCCTACTTATGTCACATGGCCAGCATAGTGACAATGCCACAGCTAAAGTAGAGTTGCCTCATAGCCTGCAGGCTCCTCAAAAACAATTATCCTTCTCAATTAATTTACATAAAAAGAATGGTTTATTTTGCAGAAACATTATGCATTTTTGCTTTAATTTCTCTCTGTTCAGCCTGAGATTTTTTTTTTTTAACCCCTAAAACTGAAGAAGGGAAGTGGTAATCAGTGGAGAAATGAAGCCATTTTTTTTTTTGGGAGGATGTATATTTTGAAAAGTCTATTGAGAACAAAATTTACAGAAGCATACAATGTATTTTAGTTCTAAATTTCCAAAGAGATGTAAGTAGATATTTCTGTTAGAGGTGTTTGTAATCATTTTTGCATAGAAACACCATAAAGATTTGTGGAGAAATGCAGTAAAAACAGGGCTGCCCAGAAATAATCAAGTTTTGGGATACTATATAAATGAAACCCAAAAGCTCAAGAATGAAGTTGTCAGAGTAGGCAAATGAGCAGGAGGAGAAGCCCCTGAGAAAAGAAGATCTGGGAAATCTCACACCCAGAGACCACCCAAAATAACATGGGATAGGAACTAGGCGGGGTTGCCAAGGAGAGGGGGAAGCTGAGGACTTAAGGCCGAAGCAGGAAACTAAACAAAGAGGCAGGAACCTAAAGAGTCCAACATAATAAAAGCCACAAAACGGAACTGTCAGAGCTGCTGGCTCATTCTCTTTCAAGCAGCCCCAACTGCCTCTTTAAATAAACTCTGCTACCACTTAATTCTTGCTGCTACTGCTGTGTCTCCCAGCTGGGTCAACCCACTCTTCTCTTGAAGTATATTTACTTCAATAAACTCCCTGCTCTTTATTTTCCTTCAATAAATTATCTGCTGTTTGTTAAATTGTCCTTTGGCCCAATTCTTTGTACCAAGAACGACAAGAACCAGGGACTCAACTCTTCCCAGCAAGAAAATCTTCTGGCAAAACCCAAACACCACTCTATTCAACAATAACTATGTAGATTGTTCCTAGAAATTACATTCCTTTACTCTAACTTTCACAAAATAAATAAATAAAAATTTTAAATAAAAACTCTGTTTAATAACTCTGAAGTCATAGCTGGTAACCTCCAGGTTCCTGGCATTTTATTTTTCAACTTTTATTTTAGGTTTAGTGTGTACATTTGCAGGTTTGTTACATGGGTAAATTTTGTGCTGCTAGGATTTGGTGTACAATCAATTTCATTACCCAGGTAGTGAGCATAGTACCCAATAGGTAGTTTTTCAACACTTGCCCTCCTCCCACCTGTCTCCCTCAAGTAGGCCCCAGTACCTTTTATTCTCATCATTGTGTCCATGTGTACTCAGTGTTTGGCTCCCACTTATAAGTGAGAATGTGCAGTATTTGGTTGTCTGTTCCTGTGTTAATTCACTCAGGGCACTGGTCACCAGCTTCATTCATGTTCCTGCAAAGGGCATGATTACATTTTTTTTTTCATGGCTGCATAGTATTCTATGATATATATGTACCATATTTTTAAAATCCAGCTCACTGTTGACAGACATCTATGTTCATTCCATGTCTTTGTTATTGTGAATAGTGCTATAATGAATTTAGTAGCATGTGTGTCTTTCTGGTTGATAACGATCCGTCAATGTTATTTCATCTACTGTAGCCAATGTACCACTCTGGTGCTGAATGATGATGGTCAGGGAGGCTATACATGTTGATGGGGAGAAAGTATATAGAAACTCTCTGTTCCACTCAACTTTGCTGTGAACAATAAAACTCTCTAAAAATTAGAGTTTATATAAAAAATTGAAAACAGAGAGTCTTACTTTTTTATACAACAGTATATTATCAATGGACATTCTATTTTTATTATAGGGACATCATAAGAGTCAATTTTCAGTATGGCACTCATGGTTTCTCTAGTGGAATAATTTGAGGGATCATCTTGACTATAATTTCTTCCATTTTAAAATTATCATAATTATTTACTGTATGTCATATGATATATATAATATTATTTGTAATTCATCTAATAACTAAGTCTTGCAATCATTATCCTTAACTTCATAGACATTGAGAGCGAAGCTAAAGAAAGGATATATAAGTTTTGCAAGGTCACAGTAGTAGTAAAAAGCAGAAATGAAATTAAGACAGGGACCAACTAATTCTGGAGCCATGTTATTCTAACCCAGTTCGGGGATCTCCTCCAGAATCATTTCTTAGATCTTTTGCCTTGGAAACCATTTCACTAAGAGACACAAATCCTTAAAAAAAAGGTACCAGAATGTCCATGCAAAAAATATTTTTGTTAAAAGTTATTTAAAGCACTTTGCAAAGCAATAGGGGTTGTATTATTGGTGCTCATGTCCTCTATATTTTACTAATCTCATTATCATCATTATGTAGCATGCATTCATGAACCCACTGAACAGTTTTCAGAAAAATAGCGCTTACTGACTGCCAAGTACATTGAGTAAAATAAATCATTCTCACTTGCAGAATGTATTTTATGTACATTTTAGGATAGCAGATAAATGGGAATTATAAAATAATCCTGACAGAATGGACATGAACTTTTGGAGGCCAAGACATGAGGATAATGAGGTCAAGAGATCGAGACCATCCTGGCCAACATGGTGAAACTCCGTCTCTACTAAAAATACAAAAATTAGCTGGGTGGAGTGGCGTGTACCTGTACTCCCAGCTACTCAGGAGGCTGAGGCAGGAGAATCGCTTGAACTCGGGAGGCGGAGGTTGCAGTGAGCCGAGATTGTGCCACTGCACTCCAGCCTGGCAACAGAGCGAGACTCCATCCCAAAAAACAAAACAAAACAAGTAGAACTCTTACTAGAAAATGATCCAAAAATATATTAGAAGAGAGTATAAAAGTTTGTATTTTTTGATCCAGTCATATCACGTTTGAGAACTTTATAATATCTAGAAATGGCTGCAGTCATTTATAAACATACGTTAGCATTTTTTGTTTAACCTTTTTTTTTTGCATACTTCTAGTTTCCAACATCCTTGATGACTGAAATATGCCAAGTCATACTTCAGACAAATAACCATGAATAGTCCACTTCAGTTTCTTTAAAAAGATTGTTCATTTTTTTTGTTTGTTTGAGATGGAATCTCTCCCTGTCACCCAGGCTGGAGTGGAACGGTGCGATCTCAGCTCACTGCAACCTCTGCCTCCCAGTTTCAAGCGATTCTCCTGCCTCAGCCTCCTGAGTAGCTGAGATTACAGGTGCGCACCACCATGCCCAGCTAATTTTTTGTATATTTAGTAGAGACAGGGTTTCACCATATTGGCCAGGCTGGTCTCGAACTCCTGACCTCATGATCTGCCCGCCTCAGCCTCCCAAAGTTCTGGGATAACAGGCCTGGGCCACTGCACCCGGCCAAGTTTGTTCATTTTTTATGGTCGTCATGATGGAGATAGGGATCCTCTGTGGTTAATGAAAACCACTCATTAAATTCAATATAGATGTTGCAATTAAGTATCTGCAGAGTACTTAGTGCCAATGAATATAAATTATTTCAGAATTCATCCAGAAATTGAAAATATATTATTTCTGACCTAAGCTATAATAGTACTAGCATGGTATTAGTTTGTTATTAATCACAAATCTCTTCTTTTCATGTACAATTCTATATACTATTTTAGTGTCAACTACATTAATTCACCCTGACTTTACCTTTTCCTTAAAGCCTTTCTGAAGGAAGTCATAATACATGAGAATTTAAATTTATATTTTATAATACATAACTTGATTAGGAGAATATAATGAAGCTGACAGATCACAGAAACAGGGATTTATAACAAGATATCAAAACAGCCAGTTATTTTTTAGGGCCACTTCTTCCTTTAACAACCAAATTCTGAATTCTAACATTTCACCTCGGATCCCTGATTCAATATTTTCCTCAAATACCTTCTGACTACCATCAGCTCATTAAATTTTACAAGAATTATTTTATTAACTAATTTACATAAGGACACAGAAGTACATATTAACCAAGTTTCTCACCATCATAATTATTTGAAGGAAATAATTCACTGAGGTTTTAGTGGTTTTATTGCTGTTCTCTACTTAATTGATGGTTGCTTCCCTGACATTTGCTCATTCTTAAATTGGGGGCAGATTTTGTTATAGCTCTCACACTTATTTGGATGGTAGCTAATAGGTTCTTCTTTGCTGAAGGAAGTGCCAGTCAACTTTTAAGTAACTTAAGATATATTCATGCTTCCATAATGAAATATTTCCAATTCTGTTCATACTGCTTCTCCAGACATGCCTTTGATTTCTTTGTTGCTTTTTTCTCTTCATATGAACATAATCTATTTTGCCAGTTCTGAATTATGTCAGCCACTAATTGGGAGATTTTGTGATTGAGCAGAGAAGTGATGTATTTATGAAAATGGTTCACTGGGTAATTCTGCAGTTACATAAAGACCCAAGCCTCAGAAAAGCATTATAGCCCAGTTGCCACCTTGATTTCACCCTGTGGAACCTGAGCAGAGGATCTATCTATGTCATGTTAGACTTTGATTTTCAGAACTCTAAGATAAGTGGGTGTTGTTTAAAGGAATTTAGTTTGTGCTCAATTGGTATGAAAGCAAAAGGACATTTTTAGCAGTTTGAGGAAAAATAGAGTTAAAAGGTGAAAATATAAAATATAAACTGTATTTCTCAGCCTACGTTCAGTCAAGCTCAAAATACTTTTGTAAGTGATTATACAAGCCATTTAGTCCATCCCCAAAGGACTGAAGGTCTTGAGAATTTAACCATTACAATGCAGTCTTTTTTACATTTTTAACTGAAGAGAAATGGGTGACCTTTAAAGATGCTTTTAAGATTAGGAAATAGAAAGATGTCAGAAGTAGCCAAATCAGGATCGTAAGGTGAATGCCTAAAGATTTTCCATCAAAACTCTCACCAAATTGCCCTTGTTTGATGAGACACATGAGCAGGAGCCTTGTTGTGGTGAAAAGTACTTTCTGGTGAAACTTTCTCAGGCATTTTTTCTGCTAACGCTTTGGCTAATTTTCTCAAAACGCTCTCGTAATAAACGACGCTTTTTTTTTCGGATGGAGTCTTGCTCTGTTGTCTAGGTTGGAGTGCAGTGGCACGATCTGGGCTCACTACAACCTCTGCCTCCTGGGTTCAAGCAATTCTCCTGCCTCCGCCTCCCGAGTAGCTGGGATTACAGGTGCCCGCCACCACGCCCAGCTAATTTTTGTATTTTTAGTAGAGATGTGGTTTCACTGTGTTGGCCAGGCTGGTCTTGAACTCCTGACCTCTTGATCCGCCAGCCTCGGCCTCCCAAAGTGCTGGGATTGCAACTGTGAGCCACCGCGCCTGGCCAATAAGCAATGTTATTATTCTTCAGCTCTCCATAAAGTTAACAAACAAAATGGCTTGAACATCCCAAAACACTCTTGTCATGACCTTTGCTCTTTTTAATTAATTTATTTGTCTTTCTTAAATACAGTACTTTGAGTTCCTGTTTAGACTTTTGCTCTTGACTAGTCTGCTTTGCTTTGACTGGCCCACTTACACCTCTTGGTAGCCATTGCTTTCATTGTGCTTTGTCTTCAGGATCATAATGGTAAAGCCATATTTCATCTCCTGTTTTAATTCTTCAAAGAAATATTTCAGGATAATGATTCCACTCATTTAAAATTTAAATTGAAAGCTCTGTTCTTGCCTGCAGCTGATCTGGGTGCAACAGTTTTGGCGCCAATTGAGTAGAAAGTTTACTTAACTTTTTCAGTCAGAATTGCATAAGCTGAACCAGTTGAGGTGCCTGTGGTGTTGGCTATCGTTCTGCTGTTAATCTTTGATCTTCTTCAATTAGGGCATGAAGATTAATTTTTTCCTCACAAATCGATGTGGATGGTCTGCCACTTCGATCTTCATCTTGACCATCATCTCATTCCTTCTTTAAACAAGTTATCCATTTGTAAACTGCTATTCCTTTGAGACATTGTCCCAATAAAGTTTTTGTAAGGCATCAACGATTTTACCATTCTTTCACCCAAGCTTCACTATAGATTTGATGTTTGTTGTTACTTCAACTTTAGTAGAATTCATGTTGCACTGATAGGGTTATTTTTTCAAGCCGATGCCTTATCCTTCTTACTGCCTCAAACTATATCTTGATTAGACATGTTATAAGAAGTTAGTAAGACTATTTTTGTGCAAAACATTTTGAAAATCATGCATTTTTTCATAATATGCATTTTCCATGAAATTTCTGAAGACTCCTCATATAATTATTTTGCATGCTGTCCCATTTACAAATACAACTTAAAATTTCTTGACGGCAAGAATTATTACTTTATTAATCGTGTATCTGTGCAAAGATAGTGATCAATGAAAAATTCTAATAACTGGCCAACTGTATTTAACCAATAATTACCTCTATTATATACAACATTTTATTCACAGACACCATGATCATTGATATCATAGAATCAAAAGTGTTATTTTGGGTTTAGCAGTGATTCTTAAAAGAAGGGAAAGAAAAAAAGAACAGATAGACTACTCCAGCAAATGCTGTGGATGCTCTGCCCTTTCGTCTTTATCCTCTGGGATGTTTTTTACTTGTGCTTTGCTCCCATCATCTGGGGAGGCATAGTGGGCTATGTGTAACCTTCCTCAGCGAACTACCCTTGGGCTACAGGATTGTTCAAAACCAGAAGAACCTGGGAGTTTATGTCTCCTGGGACAGGCCCACATCCAATACCTGTGTGGTGTGAGAATTTCAAATCCCAGCTCCCTATCCTCAAACTAGAAAAACACTTTGGTGTTATTTAAGGTCCAGAGAATCATATAGGATCAAACTGAGCCTGGGTCTTTAACTTAAATTTCACTCTTATTTGGAGGGATTAAGTCTGTTTCTCTGCTATGTTTGAATGTGTCCCCACCAAAATACAGGGATTACCAATATGATGGTATTAAAAGATGAGGCCCTTAAATGCCCTTAATCCCAGCACTTTGGGAGGCCGAGGCGGGTGGATCACTTGAGGTCAGGAATTTGAGACCAACCTGGCCAACATGGTGAAACCCCGTCTCTACTAAAAAATACAAAAAAATTAGCCGGGGATGATGGCGAGTGCCTGTAATCCCACCTACTCAGAAGCCTGAGACAGGAGAATTGCTTGAACCTGGGAAATGGAGGTTACAGTGAGCTGAGATTGTGCCACTGCACTCCAACCTAAATGACAGAGCAAGATTCTGCCTCAAAAAAAAAAAAAAGAAAAAAAAAAAAAGATGGGGTCTTTGAGAGGTGATTAGGCCATGAGGTTTCCTCTCTCCTGAATGGGATTAGGTGTCCTTATAAAAAGGTTTAATGAAGAACATTCATCCCTTTTTTGCCCTTTTACCTTTTGCCGTGTGAGGACACAGCATTCCTACCTTCTGAAGGAGGCAGTGTTCAAGGCACCATCTTAGAAACAGAGAGCAGCCTTCACCAGATGCCTTGATCTTGAATTCCCCAGCCTCGAGAACATTGAGAAATAAATTTCTCTTCTTCATAAACTACTCAGTCTTAGGTATTTTGTTTTAGCAACACAAAAAAGACTAAGGCATTTTCCTACCCCCTTACTGTTTTTTTTCCTAGGAGTGTTTCCTTAATATATCACATATCTATGACTCTTCATTTAAGAGTTCGTTTGTAGACAATTTCACTGAAGAAAAATAGAAAACGAACAAACAAAAAGAGAATTATTGGTTCAATCATTTATAAAAAGATAAAAGATAATGAAAATAAAATTTTATTCAGAGAATCAGGTGGGAATAAATACACTAATTTTTGTTACAAACCTACTTTATTGAAGATGACCATATTTGATATCAGATGTTCCCATAAAGAGTAATTGACATAGAAAATCGACATGACCACATTCTTCTATGGAACACATAACACAGAAATTCCTTAAGTTATGTAACATAGCTATATAGGAAATTCAAACACTGGAATCATTAGTATTACAATATATTAAAACAGAAAAGGTATTTGTGGTTAACAATAATATTCTAAGTTTTAATAAAAATATTTTCTGGAAAATACATGATACGTTTTTCAAAAAACAATGGTAATAATATTTATGGATTCCTACACCAATTTAAGTAGACAGAAATATTGAATGGTATGGGCTTTACTCTAAAAATACTCAGTAGTACAGTGACAGTGAAATGAAAAGTCACTCTGACACTATGGATTTCAATTCCGTTCTGGAATTTAAATACCAAACTTCAGACATTGATTATTTATAATGGTTCTACTGGGCATAAATCAGGATGGACATTTCTGGTAACAAGAGGAATGATTTGATGCAGATGTTGATGAAAGTGATGGCAATGGACTTTTACTATTCTTGCCAGGTCCTGTGCTAAACACCTAATATGCATTACTTTATTTCCATAAATTCTCTCAACAGTCTTAGAGATTGTGTATGACTACCTTTCTCAGACTCTGACTCTAATAAAGGTCCTGAAAAAGTCAGTCACACAATTAGAAAAATAAAAAAGAAAAGAAAAAGAGTCACACAATTGGAAAATAGAGGGGTAAGGTACAAATTCACCCTACTTATAACAAAACTATAGTCTTAGCCACTGCAATGGGAATGGTTAGTTGCCAGATATGTCTTGCTCTATATATATGCTCAAATTTAGGAAGTCTGCATAAAGCCATCTACACAACAGTGAATTTAAGCACTTGTACCCCTTTTCATCAAATTCTCAATTATGCCATTAAGCAAAATATATTTTAATAATTTCTGGCTGTTCTACAATGTAAAATTTTATGTTTATTTTAGAAAATAGTTTAAATAAAAGTCCTATTTGTGAAAACTATAAATATTCTCTTAGGTTCTCAGGAGAAAATATATTTGATTTCAAATGCTCCTTGGAATTAACATTAACTGACCTGTACAAAATTGTCTTCACCAAATATTTATATGGAGCACATGATGAATTCTTAAAAGAGATGGGAATTAGCAGGGAGAAAAGGCATACAAATTTATTAACATGCACAAGTGCACAAGAGCCACACAAAATATGAAACTCAAAGAAGGTCCAGATGGTTGAAGCTTAAATGCCCTCCTCATAGAAGAGAGGGAAGTGGGAGGAAAAGTAAATAAGTTTTAGGGGACATGAGTAGGCATAAGAGCACATAGTAGCCTGGGACAAAGTTTCCTTAGGCCCTGGGTAAGGAGAAGAAGGTGGCCTGCAGAACTGCACTGTGAAAGAAGGTTGTTATATTATGCAGATAAAGTATCTCAGGTCACTGCCCTTAGAAGAAGAGTTGAAAGAATGGGTGAAAAGTCTGTCCTGTGTGGTGTCCTGGATATGGAGACTTTTAGTTTTCTCTTCTGGGATGCATGTTAATCTTCTCTGGTTTATGTAGACCACAGGGAGGAGGCCCAAGACAATTGCATTCCCTCTGGATAAACTTCCCTCAGCCAGATAAGGGAACTTCAGAGACAGCCCCTGCACTTCAGAAGGGAAGGGTAGGAGATGGTCAAAGGGAGAATTTAGTTCTGAGGCTTATTTTAGAGGCCTTGCAATCTCCTTTGTTCAAAACACTCAGTATGCCAAAGCAGCATTATTTCGTAGTATTGTTTTCTGAGCCCCAACAATTTCTTAGCTCCCCCTTAAATCTGTACTTTATATTTTCAACTTGTGGAAGAATTGGAAGACTAGTACAATAAACACACAAACATCTTGCACTAGCTCACCAATTAACATTGAGCCACATATGTGCTTTTTTCTCTTTTCATTGCTGTTATTTACAATTTATTTTCTTAAAGCATATGCATGTATGCACATGCGCACACATATACACATGCGCACACATATACACATACACACACATTCACACATAAATATTTGGCAGATGTCTTCTAAGAACAAAAACATTCTACCATATAATAACAATTCCATCATCACAGACAAGAAATTTAATCATGATACAACAACATTCTCTAGTTTATAGATCATATCCAAGAGTTCCAATGATGTCAGGGTCCAAATTGGGATCACTCATTTAATTTAGTCTCTTTTAACCCAGGACAGTCTTCAAACTTTGTTTAATAGTTCATGTCATGGATATTTTTGAAGAATCAAAGTCAATCTCTTTATTGCTCTCATTGTCCTCTGAATGTAAACCAAAAATAAAATTCTAAGCCCCCAGCTAACTAGATAGACCCTTTCTCTTGGTCAAGGTCATTCTAAAGTAAACCTGAAACACTAGCTCAGGCCATGATAAGAATGAATGGTAGGACACGCCTTATTATAATCTCTTTCCTTTGGAATTCAGGCACAGCTAACCAGCATGAACATTAAAACAGAGACCTTAAGACTAACCAAACAGATTCTTTGTAGCAATAAGAAACCAACACGACAGATAACAGATCCTGAAAGAAGCATTTCAGGAATATTTTACACCCCAAATGTATTGTTTTGACATATTTTGAAATGGCCCTGTAAAGCTAAACATTTACAATCTATTTTCTCTGAAGCCTGCTCCTGGAAGCTCCATCTACATACTAAGATTCTTGGTGTCCACAGCCCCTTATCTTAACCCAGACACTCCCTTCTATTGATTCCAAGGCTTTAGATAAACTCTTAACCAATTGCCAATCAGGAAATCTTTGCATTAATCTATGACCTGGAAGCCCCCTGCTTCCAGTTGTCCCACCTTTCTAGACTGAACCAATGTACATCTCATGTATATATTAATTGATGTCTATGTCTCCCTAAAATGCAAGCTGTAGCTCAACCACCTTGGGCACATGTTCTCAGGATCTCCTGGGGCTGTGTCACAGGCCATGGTCACTCACATTTAGCTCAAAATAAATCTCTTCAAATATTTTACAGAGGTTGACTCTTTTCATCAACACATGATTGGATAAAGCTTAACCTTTTCTGGCAAGAGAGCTTCATGTATGCTTTCAATTAGTTTTCATTATATCCCATCAGGAAGCTCAGCAGGTCAGTGCACCAAGTTATTAGTGACGATGAGTTTGATCATTTGGCTACAATGGTATCCACCGGATATTTTATGTTAAAACTACCTTTTCCCCTTTGTAATTGACAGGTACCTCAAAGTAACTCTGAAACTGTGTGAGCATCTTTCTTTATCAGCTTTTCCCCAAATGATCCTGCAGATAAAGTGTACACTGTGTTTGGGTTGTGTAAAGCCTTCTGGAAAGACTCTTCTGAGATTCTATTCCAGTGGTTCCAAGATCCCAAAACTGAAAGACACAGTGACGGACAACATCAGAAATTATTATCAATATTAGCCTCATGTGGTGGCACATACCTGTAGTCCCAGCTACTCAGGAGGCTAAAGCAGGAGGATCATTTGAGCCTAGGGGTTCAAGACTGCAGCAAGCCATGATTGTGCTACTGCACTCCAGCCAGAGCAACAGAGAGAAAGAGACCCCATCTCTAAAAACAAAGAAACAAACAAACAAATAAATATCACTTTTTTTTTGTAACAAACTTCAATCCATGTATACAGTCCTCTGATACTACAGGAAATCAACTCCTGCACATTCCTCCTAGTGATTGTTTAAGAACAGCAGTCTTTTAGAACCACAAGAAGCTGAGGATTATGGTGATAATTGATCTACTTCTATGCAAATAAAGTACTTCTATGTAAACACTTTTTCTATGGTGCATCCTTTTTGTATTTAAATATACAAATATATATATATTTGTATGTGTATATATATATATATATACACACACACAGATATACTCCAAATATATCACGTTAATTTTTGGCTAGTTCACATTTTATAGGATATGAGTTAGTTCATTCAGCCAAATCATTTGATTAACTTCTGCTAAGAATTTAATGACAAGAGTCTGTTTATTTCTAGTACAAATCAGCATACAATAAATGTCATAGGCTTATAACTGGGATGTTAGTTTTATTATTATAATTCAAAAATGTATTTTTATAATGCTGTAATTGCCCGATAATTCTTCCTTTCTGCTGCACAGGGAAAATCAGTTCACTGAGATAGTGGTATTACAGCAAAAAAAGAGCTTAATTGATATGAGGCCAGCCCTGTGGAAGAACTGGACTTATCACTCAAATCAGTCTCCCCAAAGGTTCGGAGGTTAGGATTTTTCAAGGATGGTTTGGTGGGCAGGAGGCTAGGGAATGGATGTTGATGACTGGTTGTGGATGCAATCATAGTGGTGTGAAAAATGGTCCTCATGCTCCCAGTCAGCCTCTCAGTGGTTGGGGGAGGGGCACAAGACTGAGTAAGGAGTTGAGTGTCCTGGTGGAGTTATCCGGTAATCAGAAACGCAAAAGTCTGAAAATATGTCTCAAAAGGCCAATCTTAGGTTTGGTAATAGTGATGTTATCTACAGGAGTAATTAGGGAAGTTAAAAATCTTGTGACCTCTGGAACAATGGCCAGTTATTGTATAACAATGCCTACATCTTAGCAGAATTCAGGCCCCTTGTATAACCCTAACCTTATGGTCTTTTATTACTTTTATAAAAGTGGTTTAGTTTTGGGAAGAACTATTATCATCCTTGCTTTAAGGTTAAACTATAAACTTAATTCCTCCCAAAGTTAGCTTGGCTTACACCCAGGAATCACCAAGGACAGCTGGGATGTTGGAAGCAAAATGGAGTCAACTAGGTCAAATTCCTCTTCCTGTCATAATTTTGAAAAGGCAGTTTCAATGCCTACATTTTCACACAATGAAAGCTCTCAATCTTCTATTAAACTCAAAATGCTAGGATTAATGAACACTGCCTATAAAACTCCCATGCCTTAGTGCATTTTTTTCTTACATACATAATGTAAGAAAAATTAAAGTGTGATCATCCAAATACATTTCAGAACACATTAGCAATACATGTTTATGAATGAAACTCATAAGCTATATAAATCAGTAAGTCATTTTACATTGCTACTATGAAATTCTGATTTATTTGTTTCATTTTTAGCTATAAAATGTATCAATTTTAATATATCATCCCAATGTTTATGTTAATCTTAACCAACACTTGCATATTAAGTAACTAATATTTTCTTTCAATGAAAGCATCAAAGAATGTAAAAATAACCTGTGGAGGACACATTGAGACCATGTGAACATCCCTTTCCTTATCAAACTTTCATCCAGTGGCAATCATTATTTTCTGATGTTGCAACATGCAAGAATATCTCAGTCTCTTGTGAGGGCATCATGATTCATTTTACTAATATATTATTAGACTATTAAAAGATGTGTTACGTGTAATGAATCAAATCTGACTCAAGTTTCTGGATAATGATGTAACTCTTCATTTACTTCTACTTTTATATACTCATGAGGCTGTTTTGGACTTATCTCTATTCCTTGCTACAGAAAAAAAACATGCTTCTGAATGCGACAAATTAATTATGGGATATGCCTGAAGCTGCAGTGGCACCCATTAGATTTACATTAAGGCAGCAGGCATTAAAAGAATCACTAAATATTAGGTTGAACAGTACAAAATGGTAAACTACAAAAATAGCAGTTTCATTTAAGGCTGACTGATTCATTTGTGTTCCCGAGTTTAATGCACACATACACAGACACAGATGCACCCCCCACATACACACTCACCACGTCCTTCTCTCCAGGCCCAAGCATACAATACTATCTCAATTCTGTTTTCCAATTATCTCCACAGCTAGACTGTAGGAAAGAAGTCAGTGTCTTCTACAAAAGGACAAAGCAAACAAAAATACCTAAATAAAAAATAAAAAGTAAATCAATCCACAATTTCCAGGTACACAATAAAGTATAATCAATCAAATACAAATGATAGTTTTAAGAACCATAATTTTGAAATTGAATGATACAATGACCATGTATAACATATTACAGAAAGTGTGTAAGGAACTCTTTTTCATCATCTAACTTATTGGAGAAATAATAACACTCAAATCTCAAATCTCTCAGCTGTTAGTGAAGTTAAGAGACTTTTATCCTTGTCTTCCCAAATTATTTTAGGGATGAAATTTTGAAGTTCTATCTTAAATTTCTGTGATAAATGGCTTTATAATTGGAGTATTTTATTCATTCTCAATGGCTTATGAAATACTATGATGACCTGTCAAAAATACACCATGTACTCTAAGATTGTAGTGGTATGATATATCTTTCTGATCTTAGTAAAAGTTTTGTTCTTATGTGTATTACCAGAAAACAGGTTTTGTGTTCAAAAAGCAGTTCCATTGAAAATCGCTTTAATTCATAGAAATAGGGACAGAGCAAGAGAAAAGAGCAGGGCTTTATGGTGTGGCTTTTAGGAGCAGGTCTCTCTAGTTTTACTACAGTTGCCTGTCTAAACTTTTTTCCTCAAGGCTGCTGAACCAAAGATTACATGTTGGCAAAACTAAAAGGTACTGTAAAGGGTTAAAGAAAGAGTTCACTGCTTTCAATGTGTAGGGCCGAATAAAGTGAAAAATAGGAGAAGAAAAGAAGTTGAGTCAACCTTTGAAATTGCTATTCATTGTGAAACCAACTACCACCACCATCACCATCCAAAGCAAGTGCTTATTACTATTATTTTAAAGTGAAGACTAACAATTAGTGAAATGATTTTGGATGACTATACTTGCTTCAGGGAAAGTTATTGCAGAAAACAAACTTCCCTCAGCAAGCTTTCTAAAGCAGCTTGTACTACTTACATGTATCCAAATATATCTCAATTTAATGACTGGTAACAACATTATTTGCATGCAACTTAACCTACACAAAGAGTTAATTATTATGTTTATTTAAATATTTAATGTTTACTATAGCTAGTTTTTTTTTTAGTTAGCTAAATTTATGGGACAAGTGAATTTTAATTCTGGTAGTGTAATTAGTATATTTATAACAGTACAGTTTGTCCATAATATTGCAGCATTCAAGAATGTCTCTATCACATTTGAAGACATCAATAGTTGTTTTGCCAGTTGTGATAGACTTCCAGAGTTTTTATTTATTTATTCTTTTTTTTTTTTTTGAGACAGAGTTTTGCTTTTGTTGCCCAGGTTGGAATGCAATGGCGCGATCTCTGCTCACCGCAACCTCTGCTTCCTGGGTTCAAGCGATTCTCCTGCCTCAGCCTCCTGAGTAGCTGGGATTACAGGCATGTGCCACCATGCCCGGCTAATTCTGTATTCTTAGTAGAGGCGGGGTTTCTCCGTGTTGGTCAGGCTGGTCTCAAACTCCCAACCTCGAGTTTAATGGCTCATAGAGATTCATACGTTTCTCTATAATAATGTAGCTTTTACTCCTCTGTATTTTACTATCTCCTAGTGAAAAAGAAAAGAAGTAGAGTGTAGTTATTCTAATGGGCATTGCAATAACACAGACTGCTATCTGTAGCCCTGAAAGACATCGTTTTTTATGAACATAAACACTTCTAAACTAAGTGTTAAACTGATTTAGTGCCCTAATGGTTTTAACTTCATCTGAATGTGCCTGGTCCATGCAAATGTATATCTTCTAATGGTTTCATCACGGCAGAATAAATTCTGAGAATTATTTTTTATAGCACAAGTCTACAAATATTCACCAAGGTTAGAAATATATGTTCACTTATCAGAAGCTTGAATTTGTGTAAGTTATTTTCACAATAATCATCTCATCTGTTAGATAATAATCTGATAAAATAAACAAAGGCTGCAATTTCTATAAACATTTGAGAAATCTGAAAATCTCTTTTAGGGCCTACCTTTACTATTTTAAAACATTATCTTGGATAAATATCTGTCAATACATATTTTCTTTTCAGGAGAGTGTACTTACAGAAAAATTCTATAATCTTTTGTTAACACAATTTAAAATACTGTTTCCAGGAATGAATTATGCCAAAAGTGAAAAATTGCCATTCCCTAAATATACTTAAATTTGGGCAAAATTGCATGTATGTATGTGTACATATGTGTGCATATACTCTAGATTTATATACTCTTTTGTCCTAATGGATGGATAGAAACACACACAGATACACACACCCGCACGCACACACACACAGACACATAGAAAGAGAAAAAGAGAGAGGTGATTACATAAATATACAAGGGCAGGACATAAATTGTAAGCATTTGTAAAGGTACACAGATTACTTCAAAAGAGTAAACAGTACTGCATTAGGCCCCAAAGAGAACTTCTATATATGTTAGATTGCTCTGGTAGTGCAATCAGCTTTCTAATGACTAATGAAGTTAAGTCAAAAAATTATCTGTAAACCATAGGAACCATTAACAGTTCTGCTATTTGCATCCTTACATCTTTAATGGTTAATTCCAAAGAATTCTCAGTGGAGGCAATAGTCATTAAATATATTATCTGAATCATTATCTGCAACCTGCTGATAACCAAAAGCTAAAAATCCCACAGTGATGACATGAACCCATATAAACACAGCAATCTCATTTTCATTAAGCCATTCCTTAGAAATGTGTAATGTACTTATTTTAGAAGAGAGCCAAGAACTAGCTAAAACATAAACGAAGTAATTTTATGGGTTATTTTTATTTTATCTCTTAAATAATTTCAGCATGCATTTTAGTGGGCATTTTTTCAAAAAGAAGAAGAGGTAGTTATGCATTGAAGTACCTATAATTAATCTATTTGAATGCAAGGTTTTTAAAATAAATATATTGTAATACAGACTAAAGTTAGAGCTGACCGTACAAGTTATTAAAGGAGGCTATCAACATTGTGTCATAATGGAATTCTCTTTGATAGAATCGTTATTAAAAATGTATTTTTCTCAATAATCTGGCCAAATCTCTGAACTCTCACCATGAAATGTTCTTTTTGATTAGAGCAATGACAAAGCAGAATTTTTTTGTTGACTATAAATCACTAGCTTGGAAGCTAAATACCGATGCCTGAGCCAGGGAAATGTTATCCACTGGGCCACAATAAAATCACCACAGGAACTTGGGAAGCAACAAGTTGGTCAGGCATCACTTTCCTAGGGAATATGGTTGCAGAAGGTGAGGTCAGCTGCAAACTCCTAGTAATAGAAGAGTGACTTAGAAGAGAAGACAAAAAGAAAATTAATCAGAAACTGTGTTATACCAAGTACAGCCAAAAACATCTTTAGCTTATTTAATATTTCAAAGTTACATGATCTCTTTCAAGACATTATCGTGTGTGTAAGGCCAGTGATAGGAAAAGAGACAAACTGTATTGGTATTGCATTGTTCCTTTATAATAAGAGGTCAATAAATTTTTTTTTTTTGAGACAGAGTTTCACTCTTGTTGCCCAGACTGGAGTGCAGTGGCGTGATCTCAGCTCACTGCAACCTCCGACTCCCGGGTTCAAGCGATTCTCCTGCCTCCGCCTCCCAAGTAGCTGGGATTACAGGTGCCTGCCACCACACCCAGCTAATTTTTTGTAGTTTTAGTAGAGATGGGGTTTCACCATGTTGGGCAGGCTGGTCTCGAACTCCTGACCTTAGGTGATCCTCCTGCCTCAGCCTCCCAAAGTGCTGGGATTACAGGTGTGAGCCACTGCGCCCGGCCAGAGGTCAATAAAATTTATCAAAAACATCTCTGCTCAATATTAATAGCAGACATTCAATGGTAGAATTACCAACCAGTTTCCATCATCTGTGAAAATGATTACCGATTTCTGGTCTGAAGACACCTGAAAAGCAGCAAATATATAAGAAGCAGTTGAGGCTCTCCATGTCCTTACGCACAGCAGTCAGATAAATAACTTGCCAAAAACCTGTTTTTAAACATGATCTTATGGCTATTAGTGCCTTCTTTAATAGTAAATACACTGAATTTTTTAAACATTTTGTTTTTATCTGACACATTATAATTGTATATATGTATGGGGTACAGTGTGATATTTCGATAGATATATACATTGTGCAGCGTATCAGGGTAACTAGCATATCCGTCACCTCAAACACTTGTCATTTCTTTGTGGTGAGAACATTCAAAATCCTCTCCTCTAATTATATTAAATTAACTGTTGCTGAGTTTACAGTAACTTTTGGTCATACGTTTTCTCACAACAGAGAGTAAAATAAAGTACTCTCAGCCGGGCGGGGTGGCTCATGCCTGTAATCCCAGCACTTGGGGAGGCCAAGGTGGGTGGATCACGAGGTCAGGAGTAGGAGACCTGCCTGACCAACATGGTGAAACCCCGTCTCTACTTAAAATACAAAAACAAAAACAAACAAACAAAAAATACAAAAACGGTGGCACGTGCCTATAATTTCAGCTACTCGGGAGGCTGAGGCAGGAGAATCGCTTGAACCTGGGAGGTGGAGGTTGCAGTGAGCGGAGATCGCGCCATTGCACTCCAGCCTGGGGGACAAAAGAGAGACTTCGCCTCAAAAAAAAAAAAATTCTCTCATGTAGTTGGTTTAATGAATGGTTTGAGGTTAAAAGTGTCTGCAGAACTTGTAAAACATGAAACCGCTGCTCTTCATATTGAATATATAGTCTTAAACAGAGCACACCAGGCTCTCATAAGTTTATACAAACTGGGATGAAAATAAGAATGGAAGAAAGGAAGGCATCGCTACAAGTATTAAAATAGAATTTGGAACTACCTTTTGAATTTAGTAGCAGAAAAATGAATTCAACTTCCTCCGTTGATGCTTCTTTCCATAGAATTTTCTAGTAGTAACAGGAAAGCAGTATGTATAGCAAGGCACTAGGAAAGGTGAGATTTCAACATCTACAAACACTTATGTATTTGCTAAAAAATACTTTTGGAGACTCGTGATCACAATAAATCAAAGATCAGCACACAGCACTTGGAAGTTTTAACTTTAGATATGGATCAAAGATGGATAGATGGATGGTTGGAGTATGACACCCTCATTCAAAATACATTTAAATTATAAGAATAAATTGTTTTGTAACCATCATTAGGGACAGCAAGAAGGAAACATTTATTCCTGAATTGTCACAGATCGAGTTCACCAGAATTAGACAGAATGTGATATAAGAGGTTTATTTGGGATAAATTTCTGTGAAAGAAATAAGAAGGAAGTAGATTTTGGCAGAGTGAATAGTAAAACAGCTACACAAACCCCATGAGGCCTTGGCCAACATGACCAGGAGCTGTGGCTTGTCATTCAGAATTTCTGGCATCAGGCTGAAATGTTTGCATCTCTGAACCCTGCCTCAATCAGTCAGGATACACAGGATTGCCTGGTGGAGTATAGCCTTGGGCCACGAGGCTACATGACTGGGATGTAACCTCAGGCCAGGTGGCTGAGACAGACACTGAAGGAGCTTTCAAATGGAGACACTCACCTCACCACAGTCCACATGTTTGAGCAGCACTTCCTACATTGATGGAGTACTAGAAGGTGCAGTTCCGTGTCTTCCACATGAATTAACCCATTTTAATCTTGATTTACAAATCAGAAAAGTCTGATAGATGAGATAATCGTCTATTACAGTGAGCAGTACAGTTTGCTAACCCAAATCTTTTTGTGTGTTTTGGTAGAGAGCAGATACATATGTGTGGGTCAGTACACTATTCAGAGAGCTCTTCTTAAGTAAGAAGAGACAGAATGGCCAAAGACTTCATATCCTTCCTAAACCTGTGAAGCCTTTAGGAAAGCAGTTTCTTGGCACACTAATAAAAATCTACTAAGTATAATTGTGAAACGCCCTCCTGAGTAAAATATCTTCATTTCTAGATCTTATTTGTAAGTGAACTCTACTGCATAGGTCATATGTTACTCATCTATTACAGTAAATATTTGAATACTTAATGACAGAGGTGATTTAAAATGGTATTTAAAACTGGTTTCGTCGAGAGATTAATGCAAGTCAATAATAATTTTATTTCAAAAGTAACAAGAAGAATAAGTCCTCTAAGATTATTTGAAATGGCATTCATCTTTAAATAAAATCCAAAGATCAAAATAATGAATTTTAAATAGTCTGCTAAAATTCTGAAACACTTTTATCAAAGCACTTTTTAAATCTGGTTTCTATTCTGTTGGAATAGTGAAAATGTTCATGCTGTAGGTAAAGGTTAAAAAATTAAATGCTGAAATTAAATAAAATTAAGGATATTAAAATAAGATCGTTCAGTATATTTAATAAAATAATTAAATAAGGAATGGAAGAAGTACAGCTAGTTTTACCTTAGATGGAAATTTATAAACAGAGCAAAATATTTCCATTAGTAGTGCCATATTCTACCTTTATTTTTAACCCGAGGGAAGTCAATGAATTCTGATTTCTTATAACACATTTAGTAAGCATAAAAAGTAAGGCTGAATTTTTCTTATGTGAAATGCCCCATACTATAGAAAACCATAGTTATAGAGAACTAATAACTAAAATATTTAAACCCATGCTATGATTAAGAAGAGATACATTAGACCCTTGGTGTGCTAGTAACATTCTATTTCTTGACCAGAGTTGTGGATCCAAGAGCATTTACTTTACATTGGTTTGTTAAAATATTCAAATAAGTTTTATATCATTTTCTTTATTTTGCTTCCAAAACAACTTTTAAAAGCAATAAACTGTAATAACAAAAAAACTGACTTGTAAACCAAAATGCCTTCAAGATCATATTCCTCTGATACTTGAAAATTAAAACTGATATGGCTTCCACTAAATATAAATTTAGAAATAATTGAAAATTTCTTTTAATCAAGTAAATGTTTTCTGAAATACTCCTGAGATTTCCCACTGCCTACCTTTTAGCAACCATCATGCTAAAATTCAAGATGTCTCCTTGATCATGGGCAGCAGATCTGAGCTAAAAATGGTGTCCACAAGATGAAAACATCCTAAAGAACAGCTGTTCTTAATCAGTGAAGGGCGCTTTGAGTATCTCAAAAGTTGTTTTTCACTATCTGGTAGGGTCCCTTAGAGGTATGACTCACTTTACATACTGATTATAAATATATTTTTAATCCAAACATCCCAGAAAATCATACAGAGAGTGGATATTAATTTACCTACATTACACTTATTAAGCTGTTGCGAGCATTAGTGCATTCACACTCCAAGTGATTTGACTCTGGGGGTGATTCATTCTCTGCTAGTGTTCTCAATATGATGCAGGTTTCTACCACCTTCGAAAAAAGCAGGAAGAAGCACGTGTAAAATACTTTTAAAATACTAAATTCTGACCTATTATACCCAGGTACAACCTTCACAAATACCTAAGTATATACTGAATACATCTAGGATCAACTTCAATTGATTTCTTGTTTCTAGTTTATTTTTATAAAGCTTTTTTTTTAAACAGTAAGATTTCCCTTTACAAAAGTGGCAATTCCTGATCATATTAATGAGACAAGCATAACAAGCTTTATTATGCATCAAAAGTGTTTATAATGTTATACAAGGCTAACAAAATGCTTCTGTAGTATAGATAAACACAGTATAAGTTTTAATATCAGATCTGCACATTCTAAAATACATTTTCATCAGAAAATGTTCAGCACATTTATGATAAACACCAAGTATTGATTTAGCTTTAAAATTATAATGGGATGGTTAAAACCTACTAATGAGTAAAGTATAATTTATACTTTGTTTATTCTTTAAACTATGTCTAAACTCACATATCGTTATCTGTGTATACACGGTTCCTTTTTATTGTTACCTGCTTTAAAGTAAGAATGCGTAGATGACTCAGTATTTTAAAACCAGCAACTTCCTAAAGTAAACAATAGATGCCTAATTTCTTTTCACAAAAAGGCCAAAAATTCAGCTAAACCATATCTTACTCTTGATTAGAAAAACTGCTAATTATTATAGGTTTTAAGGGGACAACTTAATCAGGCACTACCTAGTAGTTTGTGTACCAAGCAATTCATAGAATAGACACTTCGGTGGCAGCTTTTCTGTTAATGACATTGAGGCCTCTGAACACCAACCAATTACAAATGTGCAGGACCACTGCTCCTGATGTCATAACCATAATAACTATGTTCTTTATACGTACAATCATGTTTCTTAGAAAAAAAAGAGTGATATTAAAAAAATTAACTTCCAATACCAATGAATCCTACAACGTATAAGGAGCTACAGATAAATAGTACAGGCTCCTGAAGGACCTCTGCCATGCCAGGGCATAGCCCTTTAGTCACTAGGTCCTGAATGCATCCAAAATCCAGAAGGAGTGTTTGATGCAGCTCAGGCACTGGATGTGGGCACTGATGACAGTGGCTGCTTATCAACCTGCATAGAAGTACAAAGATTTTAATTTATTTTTAGAAGCTCTTTCTAAAACTTTCAAGCTTTCATCCACTGGTTAGGACATACCATGGTGTGCCCTCTGATCACTAGCACTGATTTTAGTTCAAGCTTGTCTACCAGACATTCCTGCATTATTATTACTGTACATTTCTAATTTGCCTATCATTTAGAACCTGAGTGGTTTAGCCTCCATTAAAACACCAATGTTTCAGTATACATGTAATGAATATTATACCACATAGCATAAAATGACTTGAAAATAATTTTATTCAATTTTCTTAATAAACTGACTATTTAATGGCAATAAAATTATGGTTGCTAAAATTGTTTCCCATGTGTTATAGGTTAGCAGTACCAAAAACACTACACATGTAAACTAAATTTAATAATTAAATAAGTGGATGGCAGATGATAAATACAGGTTTCTCAGTGTTGGAATGGGAGGTTACAGACAGGCAAGGGACAAAGGCTAGAATTAGCCATGTGTTACTGGATTAGAATTGGAGATATTAGAAAGAACTTATGTTTAGCTTAAAATAGTTATAGGTTGATTCATACATTAATATTTATAGGTATATTCATATGTAGGCGTTGGTATAGGCACATATATTTTCTTGCTCTGTCAGCTGAAAAGGTCTAAAAGCATTGACACCCCCAAGCAATCAACACACCTACAACTCATTCTCCAATAAATAATTACATTGTCCAATAAGAGGAACTAGAGTTTCTTAGAGAAATGGCTGGCTGATCTTGAACTGGAACAAAAAATATGCCTTATGAACAGGAAGTATCTTATAGTGATATAAAGTAAAGAAGCACAGTATTCAAAAATAGCAACAAAGGGAAGGGCATTAGAAAGAAACACAGGAGCCAGTATAAAGAGTTTCCAGCCGGGCGTGGTGGCTCATGCCTGTAATCCCAGCACTTTGGGAGGCCGAGGAGGGCGGATCACGAGGTCAGGAGATCGAGACCATCCTGGCTAACACGGTGAGACCCCCCCGTCTCTACTAAAAATACAAAAAATTAGCCAGGCATGTTGGCAGGCTCCTGTAGTCCCAGCTACTCGGGAGGCTGAGGCAGGAGAATGGCATGAACCTGGGAGGCAGAGCTTGCAGTGAGCCAAGATAGCACCACTGCACTCCAGCCTGGGCCACAGAGCAAGACTCCGTCTCAGAAAAAAAAACAAACAAACAAACACAAAGAGTTTCCAATGACCAAATGTGGGACAATTTGAAGGACGAAATGAAGTAGTGTAAAATTGTACCTAATTATGTAAAATAAATGTTAGAGTTCATAGTGATTTATGTTTTTGAATAAATGAAAAATAAACAGGATAATAGACAAATCTCCACTGAACAACAGTTTTGAATAATATATGTAGAGAGTACCCTGAATGTAGAGACAGTGTTTGATGTACACCTCTGCCTGCACACTGAGAATAACCAGTTGGCCCTGTGCTGCAATAAGCATGTGGCTGAGTTTCTCATGCATGAGATAAGTTTCTTCCGTGGACTAAACAATTTAGACAACTGATGAAGGAAATGCAGATTCACCATGAAGTCTCACAAAATTAGTTCAAAATAATGCTTTCTGTGATATTGTTATAAAAACGAATACCAAACAGATTTATGCAATGAAAATCCTCAGCAAGTGGAAGACGCTTTAAAAAGCAGAGAATGGGCGGGGGCCGTGGCTTACACCTGTAATCCCAGCACTTTGGGAGGCCGAGGCAGGTGGATCACCTGAGGTCAGGAGTTCGAGACCAGCCTGGCCAACATGGTGAAACCCCATCTTTACTAAAAATACAAAAATTAGCCAGGTGTGGTGGTGCGCACCTATAATCCCAGCTACTCGGGAGGCTGAGGCAGGAGAATCACTTGGACCTGGGAGGCAGAGGTTGCAGTGAGCTGAGATCTTGCCACTGTACTCCAGCCTGGGCAACAGAGCGAGACTCCATCTCAAACAAACAAACAAACGCAGAGAACGCTCATTTCCAAGGAGAACTTGATGTGTTGGTAAATTGTGATCAACAGTAGATCCCTTCATGCTTTTCATCTCAAAAAGGATTTTTCAAGATGCTTGCAATGTTCATGCTTTCAAAATGAAAATCATTTGTACTTAGTAATGCATTACTATGTGAATGATGATTTACTGGCCCTGGTTAGTAAATCTGGAGGCAATCTTCTGAATTATTTGGCAAGATTCTACATTGATGAAGTGGTGTTAGCCATCAACTTTACTATGTGCACAGAAACGTTAAAACTGATAATGTTATTTTGAGTATAAAAGTTCAGGCCAGGCATGGTGGCTCACGCTTGTAATTCCGGCACTTTGGGAGGCCAAGGAGGGCAGATCACCCGAGGTCGGGAGTTTGAGACCAGCTTGACCAACATGGAGAAACCCTGTCTCTACTAAAAATGCAAAATTAGCTGGGCATGGTAGCACATGCCTGTAATCCCATCTATTCGGGAGGCTGAGGCAGGAGAATTGCTTGAACCTGGAAGGTGGAGGTTGCAGTGAGCCAAGATCACACCATTGTAATTCCCACGTGTTGTGGGAGGGGCTCAGTGGGAGATGACTGAATTACGAGGGCGTGTCTTTCCTGGGCTGTTCTCTTGATAGTGAATGGGTCTCACGAGATCCTGTGGTTTTTTTTTTCTTTTTTTTTTGAGATGGAGTCTCACTTTGTTTCCCAGGCTGGAGTGCAGTGGCATGATCTCAGCTCATTGCAACCTCTGCCTCCTAGGTTCAAGCAATTCTCCTGCCGCAGCCTCCCAAGTAGCTGGGATTACAGGCACATGCCACCATGCCTGGCTAATTTTTGTATTTTTGGTAAAGATGGGATTTCACTGTGTTGGTCAGGCTGGTCTCAAACTCCTGACCTCGTGATCCGCCCACCTTGACCTCCCAAAGTGTTGGGATTACAGGCGTGAGCCACCATGCATGGCTGAGATCCTATGGTTTTAAAAATGGGAATTGCCTTGCAAAAGCTCTCTCTTTGCCTGCCACCATCCATGTAAGACGTGACTTGCTCCTTCTTGCCTTCCACCGTGATTGTGAGGCCTTTCCAGCCATGTGGGTCCGTAAGTCCATTAAACCTCTTTCTTCTGTAAATTGTCCACTCTCAGGTATGTCTTTATCAGCAGCATGAAAACAGACTAATACATTCACTCTGAAGGCTCCCGGGTATATACGTTAAATATATCTGTATGCCTTTTCTCCTATTAATCTGTCTTTTTTGAGTTAATTTTTTAGCAAACCTTCAGAAGGCGAAGGGGAGCTTTCCCATTGGCCCAAAGTGTCTGTATGTGTAATTGCTACATGGAGGAACAGTTTTATACATAATCATTAATGAAAACTGAAGTAAAGATCATGGACCTAAAAGAACAATTTCAATTCCCTTATCACATCATGGTTGTACCTGTAGAAGCCAGAGAGACATTATTCACAGACTCATCTTCAGAAGAGAGTGTAATCTAGGGCAAAATGAAATTAAGGATTTCAAAAGCATGCATTTTTTGAAGATACAAATTGAGAAAAAATACAAGAGCTATAATCAACTTGTGTTTTGGATATTAGCAATTCTTCTAACACACCCCAACTTTGATATGTATGATGTGTAAAGAAATACTGAAATTCTGCCTTCTTTTTCTTTTACAGTATTTTTCAATTACATTTATCATTCATTGGTTTTACATGCACAATAAAAAAGTGTTTTTTTCCAATTAAGGCTCTCTAAAGAGCATGATGCAGTCCAATAAGTACATTAATCACAAATAAGGATGTGCAGCAGAATTGCAGAATTTAGAGAACAGCTTTTGAATTGAAGATTATGTAAGAATAATAAGAACCCTAGCAAGATAAACCAGAACTAAATAGGAAATGACAAGAATGCACACAGACCTAATAGCCCTTTCCTTGTCCATCTTGTATCATAGAAAATTCAAACCAAGATAAAGAAATTTTATAAATTAAATGAAGATAAAATATAGATGGATAAATAAACTATAGATAAAATAGTTGATTCAATGGGTTCAGGGACAACTTGAGGATACAGCAACATTTTCCTAAGAACATGGAGATTCCACATTTAGACTGAAGAGAATAGAATAGCAGTACCACACTGTGAGGTCATGTACTCACTGAGCTGTGAGAACTCCAGAAGGACCAAATTTTGCTAGTGATGGGTATTTTTCAGTACTTTCACATTCAGACAGCCGTAAATCTCAGGCCAAATAATTCGAAGATGTCTATCAGTAGCAAAAGCTGGCCCTTCAGGAGTTCTCACAGCTCATTGAGTGCATGGCAGAATCCTGTTCCCAAAAAGCAGATTTTTGAAAAGCTTAGTGACAAAGAGGAAGTGATGGAAGTGACTATGCAGGAAACTGACTTTATGAAATGGGAAATCCCCAAGTCTGAGATGTTTAGGAAAGTGCTGGAAGCTCAACTTGAGGATGTCATTGCTGAGACTTCAAAGGAACATAGACTTGGTGATCACAGACAGAATGTCTCTGAACAAACAGAACGTCAGCTTCAGGTCTCACAATAAAGCAAGAAGGCCAGTAACCAGGTGCCACTTTAGAATATCGCAAGATATTTCTAAAACAAAATAGTAATTTGAAGAGGAAGTATTACTTTATAAATAGAAATATGTCAGACATGAAGCCTCTCATGTTTTAGAAGCAAAAAAACATGCATAAGAGGAGCTGCATGTTTCAGAATGCCATCAGCAGCAAGATATATTAATGTTTAAGGAGAAATTATAAAAGTCTAAAGAAGAATGGCATAATGAAACAAAATGTGAGGCAGAAGACATGGTAAAAGTGTGTGTGTGTGTGTGTGTGTGTGTGTGTAGAATAAGGTATATGAAAAAGCAAGAGCAATAAGATGTGAAGAAAACGAGAAAATAAGTGGTGAAAATGAAAGATTTGTTCTATTGTGGATAAATTAACAGCTCAAAATAGATAACATGCAAATGAGTTTAAGGATTTTGCAACTAAGAGTAGGCTGCCTGCTGGGAAGCTTAGACTGCAGAAACTACTCAGGAGGTCAGTGATGAGAAACATTCCCCCGAGATAGTTTCAAGCTCTTAATTCTAAAATGACCGAGCTCATGACTCCCAGTTCTAGTTTGATATAGACAGTGCTGGGTTCACTCTGGAAAGATCATATTCAGAAGTTAGATATGGCAATAGTGTTAGAATTACAATCTGCTCCTGAGATAGGCAACTGGGCCTGACAGCAAGGTTCCAAAACCTACCGGGCGAAGAAATGATGACAAAGGATTTTTGTGTTGGTATGTGATTGTATATTATTTTTGAGCTTGCATAAATACAGTGCTTTATATAAACTTACATCCTTGAAGTAGCTACAAGAAATTGTAGATAAAGAATTGTTGATAACGATCTTTCAAATCCATCACAGTCATGAAAAATTTTTTTTATTGTGGTAAAATATATATAATGTAAAATTTACCATCTTAACTATTTTAAAGTGCATGATTCTATAGCATTAGGTATAGTCACATTGTTGTTTAACCATCACCACCACTCATCTTCAAAATATTTTTATCTTCTCCAACTAAAACCTTCATACTACTTAAACAATAACTACTCATTGGCCTCTCCTCTCAAACCTTGGAAACCATCATTCTATTGTTTTATGAATTTGACTACTGTAGGTACCTCCTATAAGTGGAACCATACAATATGTTTCTTTTTGTGACTGCTCATTTCATTTACTATAGTGTCATCAAGATTCATCTGTGTTGTAGCATGTATAAGAATTTTCTTCTTTTTTAAGGCTGAATAATATGCTATTTTATGTATAAACCACATTTTGTATATGTATTCATCTGTTCGTGGACATTTGGTTTGCTTCTACTTTTGGATATTGTGAATAATGATGTTATCCACATGGGTATAAAAATATCTGCCCAAGTTTATTCTTTCACTTCTTTTGTACATGTATGTACCAAGAAGTGGAATTGCTATATATACTAATTATGTTTAATTTCTTTGAGGACCCATCATACTGTTTCTTATAGTGGCTACACCATTTTACTATCCTGCAAGCAATACACAGGGTTCCACTTTCTCCACATCCTTACTAACAAGGATGGGAAGGATGTAATTTATGTATTTGTTTTTAGTTTTTGTTGTTTTTGATAGTAGCCTTTTTAATGAGTGTGAAGTGATATTTCATTATGGTTTGAATCTGTATTTCTCTAATCATTAGTGTTGTTAAACAACTTTCATATGTTTATAGGCCACTTTTATATTTTTGGGAAAATGTTTATTCAAGTCTTTTGCCCATTTTTATCTGTGTTGTTATTGTTGTTAAGTTGTAGGAGTACTTTTTTTTCCACTTTTTAAATTATACTTTAAGTTTTAGAGTACATGTGCACAACGTGTAGGTTTGTTACATATGTATACATGTGCCATGTTGGTGTGCTGCACCCATTAACTCATCATTTAGCATTAGGTATATCTCCTAATGCTATCCCTCCCCACTCCCCCCACCCCACAACAGGCCCCTGTGTGTGATGTTCCCCTTCCTTTGACCATGTGTTCTCATTATTCAGTGCCCACCTATGAGTGAGAACATGTGGTGTTTGTTTTTTTGTCCTTGTGATAGTTTGCTGAGAATGATCGTTTCCAGCTTCATCCATGTCCCTACAAAGGACATGAACTCCTCATTTTTTATGGCTGCATAGTATTCCATGGTGTATATGTGCCACATTTTCTTAATCCAGTCTATCATTGATGGGCATTTGGGTTGGTTCCAAGTCTTTGCTATTGTGAATAGTGCTGCAATAAACATACGTGTGCATGTGTCTTTATAGCAGCATGATTTATAATCCTTTGGGTATATACCCAGTAATGGGATGGCTGGGTCAAATGGTATTTCTAGCTCTAGATCCCTGAGGAATCTTTAATATATTCTGTATATTAAATCCTTATCAAATATATAATTTGCAAATGTTTTCTCTCATTTCATAGGTTGCCTTTTCACTCTGTTAATACTTTCCTTTGATGCACAAAAATTTCTAGTTTTGATGGTGCCCAACCTATAAACTTTTTCTTTTGTTGCCTGTGCTTTTGATGTCATATCCAGGAAACAATTGCTATATCCCATATCATAGTTTTATATATGGTATAAGATAATGATGCGACAACTTCTTCTTCTCCTTGTCCTCCTCCTCTTCTAACTCTTCTGTGGGTATCCAATTTTCCCAACAGTATTTGTTGAAAAAATTGTTCTTTCCCTATTGAATTGTCTTGACATCTCTTATTGAAAACCATTTAATCTTGTATAATAGGATTTATTTGGGAGCTTTGTATTCTATTCCATTGGCATATATGTCTGTTATATTGCCAATACCACATTGTTTTGCTTTGTGTATCTTTGTAGTAAGTTTGGAAATCATGAAATGTGAGGCCTCAAATTTTGATCTTCTTTTTCAAGATTGCTTTGTCTACTTGGAGTCTGTTGAGATTCCATATGTATGTAAGGATGGATTTTTTTCTAATTTTGCAAAAAGAAACATTATTGGAATTTTGAAAGGATTGCATTGCATCTGAAGATCACTTTGGGTAGTACTTGCATCTTAAAATATTAAGTCTCCTAATTCATAAACACAAAAATATCTTTTCATTCATTTGTATTTTCTTTACTTTCTTTCAGTAGTTTCATAGTTTTTACATTACAAGTCCTTTACATCCTGGGTTAAGTTTATTTTAAATCATTTTATTCTTTTTGATATTGTTGTAGATGGAATTATTTTAATTTTCTTTTTGGATTCTTGAACTGTTAGTGTATATAAATGCAATTAGTTTTTTAGTGTTTATTGTGTATACTGCAACTTTGCTGAATTTGTTTATTAACTCCAAAAGTATTTGTGAAATCTTTAGGTCTTTCTATATACATGATCACCTCATCTGATAACAGAGATAATTTTACTTCTTCCTTTCCAATTTGCATGCCTTTTTAAATTTTTCTTGCTTAATTGCTCTGACTAGGATTTCTACTACAATGGTGAATAGCAGTGAAAGCAGGCATCCTAGTCTTGTTACTGAGCTTACGGGGAAAGCTTCCACTCTTTCATCACTGGGTATAATTTTAGTCTTGGATTTTTTCATATACAATCTTTGTCATGTAGAAGAAATTTTCTTCTATTTCTAGTTTACAGTTTTTATCATGAAAGGGTATTGAATTTTGCCAAACACTTTTTCTGCAGCAATTGAGATTGCTGACTGAATCCCTTTAATAGCTGTACTTCTGTTAGGATTTTCTATGTATTTATGATTCAATCCTGGTGGGCTGTGTTTTTCTTCGAGAATTTGTGTATTACATTTTGCTTATTTAATACATTGGCAAAGAATTGTTCATAGTACTCTTATAAAATTCTTTTAATTTCCCTTTAAAATAGGTGGTAGTATAGTTTGAATATGTGTCCCTGCCCAAATCTCATACTGAAATGTAATTCCCAATGCTGGAGGTGGGGACTGGTGGGAGGTGCTTAGATCATGGGGGCAGTTTCTCATTAATGGTTTAGTACCATGCTCTTTGGTGCTGTCCTTGTGATACTGAGTAAGTTCTTGTGAGATCTGGTCGTTTAAAAGTGTGTAGCACATTCCCCCTTGTTCTCTTAATCATACTCTGGCTATGTGTCACGCCTGCTCTCCCTTTGACTTCTGCAATGATTATAAGTTTCCTGAGGCCTCTTCAGAAGCTGAGCATGTGTCAGCATCATGCTTCCTGTACAGTCTTCAGAACTGTGAGCCAATTAAATCTCTTTTATTTATAAATTTTCCAGTCTCTGGTATTTCTTTAGAGCAATGCAGGAACAAACTAATACAGACAGTAATGCCTCCTCTTTGATTGCATACTTAAGTTGTTTGTGTAATCTCTCTTTTTGTCTTAGTTTAGCTGAAGATTTGTCATTTTGTTTGATCTTTTTCAAGAACCAACTCTTTGTTTTCTTGATTTTCTCTATTGTTTTTCTATTTTCTATTGGATTTATTTGTGCTCTAATCTTTAATATTTCCTTCCTTCTGCTAACTTTTGGTTTAATTTATTATTATTTCTATTTCCTTAAAGTCTAAAATTAGGTTGTTACCTTGAGATATTTCTTCTTTTTTAATATAAGTGCTTCCAGTTTTAAGTTTTCCTCTTAGCACTGGTCTCACTGAATCCCATGAGTTTTGGGATTTGTGATTTCATTTTCATCTGATTCAAAATATTTTCTAATTCTCCTTTTGACTTATTTGAATCATTGTTTTTTATGAGCTTTAACCATTGGCTGTTTGAGTGTGTTATTCAATTTCCGCATATTTGTGAATTTTTTGGTTTTTCTTCTGTTGCTGATTCTAGCTTTATTCCATTTGAAGAAGAAAATATACTTTGTATGACTTCAATCTTTTTATATGCATTTTTTTTTTCTTTGAGACAGAGTCTTGCTCTGTCACCCAGGCTGGAGTGCAATGGCACAATCTCGGCTCAGTGCAACCTCTGCCTCCCAGGTTCAAGCAATTCTCCTGCCTCAGCCTCCCAAGTAGCTGGGATTACAGGTGCCCGCCACCAAGCCCCGCTAATTTTTGTATTTTTAGTAGAAATGGGGTTTTGCCATGTTGGCCAGGCTGTTCTTGAACTCCTGACCTCTGGTGATCTGTCTACCTTAGCCTCCCACAGGGCTGGGATTACAGGTGTGAACCACCACATCTGGCTTTAAATGTATTAAGACTTGTTTTATGCCCTAGCATGTGGCCTATCCTGAAGAATGTTCCATGTGTACTTGAGAAAATGTATATTCTGCTGTTCTTGGGTGGAGTGTTCGCTATATGTTTGTTTAGTCTAATTGTTCTGTAGTCTTGTTCAGGTCCTATATTCTCTTATTGATCTTTCTGGTTTTTCTATTTTTTGTTTAAAGTAGGGTATTGAAATCTCCCACTATTATTGTAGAGTTGTCTCTTTATTCAATTTTGTAAACATTTGCTTCATATATTTAGGTACTGTAATACTTACATAAGTAATAGAAAAAAACATGAAAGAAAGAATGCTTTATTTTTTTAGTGATCCCACAGTCTTCGACTCAGACAAACCAGATGCAAATAAAGGCTGCAACTTAAAGCAAACACTAGTAGGTGTAATTTGTCCTTTGTGACTTTACTATCCCAAAGTCTATCTCCACACTGAGGACATCATTACTTGCTCTATTTGGGTTGCTTTTTCTTTCTACCTCTATTGGCACCAAATAGAGTATATAAAGAGAACTTATTAGACATAATTTTACCATAGAATTGAGGAGTGTGCTTCTTGTATTTACACAAAGGAATTGAAAACTATGTTCATACAAAAACATCCATACAGATATTTATAGCAGCCTTATTCATAGTTGCTAAAACACAGAAGCAGCCAAGGTAGGTTGTGGTAGGTGAATGATAAACCATCGTAGATCCAGACAATAGAATATTATATAGTGCTAAAAAGAAATAAGCTATAAAATCATGAAAAGACATAAAAGAAACTTACATGTATATTACTAAGTGAAAGAAGTCAATCTAAGAAGACTACATACTGTATGATTCCAGCTATATGACATTCTGGACAAGATAAAACTATGGAGACAGTTAAAATATCAATGGTTGCCAGAGGTTAGTGGGGAGGAAGAGATATACAGAGAGCAGATGATTTTCAGAGCAGTGAAAATACTCTGTATTATACTAGAATGATACATACATATCATTATACATTAGTCCAAACCCATAGAATGTACAAGAACCAAGAGGGTACTGTAATGTAAATTATGGACTTTGAGTGATAATGACATGTCAATCTAAGCTCATCAATTGTAACGAGTGTACTGCTCGGGTGTGGGATATTGATAGTAGGGGATGTTGATAGTGAGGAAAGCTGTACAAGTGTGGGGGCACAGAAACACCCATGTCTTTTGGTTGATTTTGCTGTGAACCTAAAACTGCCCTGAAAAATCAAGCCCCCAAATTGCATTTGTTGAAAAATTTTTCTTTCCTACTACGCTGACCTTCATCAGCAAATGGCCCCTTGCTTACCCTAAATCTGGGACAGAGTACACATATGGATTGTCTACAATAAATATGAACTAATAGATTAAAAACAATAAATGAATTTAATTTATTTCATAACAATTCTGAGATAAAAAGGAAACTTCTGAGAAATTTCTTGCTGAAAGATGTCATTTGTCTCAATGAGATCAGAGGTGAAATACCTAAAGACAAGAAAAGTAAGATCAACTTTGGAGAGGTGAGAAGAAAAGGAGGATCTGATTATATTCATTGTGAGAAACTAGATAAGCAGTTAACAAGACACCAGTAAGAGGACCTGCCACTATTAAGATTCCAAGGAACTCATGACTTTGGTTCCTTATTTACTTAAGTGGATGGAAAAGCCTTTCATTGGTCATCTATAATTTACAAAGTTTCTAAATTGTTTCCAATGGTTCTACTTTATCCTAAACCTACGGAGGATTGAAACAGTTTAATGGAATTTGAGGTAATTAAAAGAAAAGTAAGGAATTTCAGGTAAGAGAAAATTTTAAGGCTAAAGAGAAACACTCAACAAAAATAAAAGAAAACTTTTGAATACAATCATACTCCTCCAAGAGAATATTTCCAGTTCTCCTCGTCATCCTATTTGCTTCCCAGACCTCAACACATTGGCTCAGTGAAGTCTGTTCATGCCCCTCTTAAAGGCAGTTGTACTCTTCATCTCAGAAGGCACTTAGTCCACATAGTATTCAGAAAAACCATTTCCTTCTTCACTTATTTTATATTTCGTGTTATATTTTTGGTAGGAGATTAGATCACACTGGAATTAGAAACCAAAGCATAGAAAAGATTTTCATCAAAATTGTTATTTTTGTAGGAAATTTCATACTTGATCACAGTCAACATAAAAGTTCATTTCTTCAAAAAATTTTGACATATGTGAGACTTGTTCTAAAACTCCCCTTCATGATATAATGCATTTTATTTTGATATATTACTTGGATTTTAGGGGGCATTATCATAAAAACAATGAATACTCAGTAAACTGTTTTGGAAAGGTAAAAATAACCACAATTTACAGTCTTTTTCTCATGCATACCCACATATAACGGTTTTTAATTGTGTGCTATATGTGCACTTGCCTGAACTTCTATATATTGGTAATTTTCTTAGTAACTGCTTGTCAAAACTGTCAATTAATGTTTACCTAATGTTGTATTATATACTTTTACTTTGTTTAGCCATTCAAAAATGTTTCCCATTTTAAAATTTTCAAATGTCCTATTCAGATTTAAATCTAATTACCACTTTATAATTGGTTTAGGGCAGAATAAATGTTCATATATATTATATTTAAAATTTTTATTTTAATATTGTCTACTAAAAATAAGTTATCAAATTATTTAATCACATTTCTATAAAATACGATTTCTCAGTCAGCAGATGACAAAAAATAATCAATATCAGAGCTGAAGTGAGTGAATTTGAGATATGAAAAACCATACAAAAGATCAATCGTCTGTACACCAAACCCCCATGACATGCAAATTACCTATATAACAAACCTGCACATGTACCCCTGAAATTGAAAGTTAAAAAACGAAGTATAGTAAATACCAGAAAAATAGAAAAAAGCACAATGATATGATTTCCCTTCTATAAGTTTGATAAGAATCAGAAATATTCATCTAATTAGTTAACAATTAAGAAAAGTCTCCATTGGGATTAGTTAAACCAATGTGGTTCTTTTCAAAATCATGGATAAGTAATTGAGAAATTGGTTTTGAGTTGAAGTCTGCTGCTATTTAGCTATCATTGGACAACTCACTTATGCCGTTAATTTTATTGTATATGTAATGAGAAAATTTGATTAAATCATTTTTTTTTTTTTTTTAGAGACAGGGCCTTGTTCTGTTGCCCATGCTATAGTGCAGTGACATGATCACTGCTCACTGCAGCCTCAACATCCCAGGTTCAAGCAAACCTCCTGCATCAGCCTCCTGAGTAGCTGGGACTGCAGGTGTGAACCACCATGCCTGGCTAATTTTTGTATTTTTTTTGTGTCTCAATAAAAAAAAAAGAAAAAAAGGAAAAGAATGCTTATAAGCAGTTCACACTGGTACATTTAGAAATCCTTAAAATATATATGACTAATTTGGCAGCTAACTACTCTTTACTTTTAATATGATAATTATATACACATGGCAACAGAAAGTCAATTTTAAAACCTCAAAATTTGAACTTCGGTTACACATTTCGTTGGTTTTTCCTCTATCGGTCATGATTTTAAAAGTTTTATTGCTTAAACATGCATTTAAACGAAAGAATACATGTAACTTATAATTTATAAGTAAACTAAAAGACATAGTAATAAAATGAATACCCATGAATCCCACTATTCAAGTGAATTAAATAATATTCATAGTACTTCTGCATTTTTCCCTTGGTGCTCTTGCTCAATCTTATTCTCTTATACCCCTGAACATCAACATTCTGGATTTTTGTGTAATCATGTCTTTTCTTTATTTTTGTATCTTTATTTAGGCATATATTTCTAATTATAAATATGCTTGACCTTGTACCTTTTGTTGTTTTGTAAAATGTTATCATACCATACCATAATATATGTGGTCTTCTGTGACTCATTTTTTTAAACTGAGTATTATGTTGCTATGATTCATGACATCACTGTTACTTTAGGTGAGGTTCATTAACTTTCACAGATATATACTATCTGAATGTACATAAATATCCTTAATATCCCTTCACTTGTCAAAGGAAGCTTGTGTGCTTCCAGATTGGCTATTTTGAATAATGCTACTATGAAATAAAATGGAACGTTCCTTGTTTTGCACATGTAGGAGAGTTTTCTTCAGATACACTTAGAAGTGGAAATGCTGGTCTGTAGGATTCACAAACATTACACTTGCATAATACTACCTGGTGTGGTTGTATCCACCAAGAATATGGCAAATAGTCACCAACATTTGGTATTATTGGGGTTAACTTTTGCCTAAGGCAAGTAAGTAAAATAATATATCACTGTAGTCTTAATCTTCTTTTCTAAGTTTACAAAAAAAATTAGTTATATTTTTATATATTAATTTACATCAGTATTCCTGTTGTTAAATATCTGTTCATGGTTTTGCCAACTTTTCTACAGAATTGTTTGATCTTTTTGTTCTGATTACTTCTTATCAATTCATTATTTTATATTTAGCACCTTCTAATGGCTGGTTTGAGAAATTCTTCCCTACTACTTAATCCTTCAAAAGTGGATTTTTGTGTATAGTGTGATGCAGGGATCTTGAGGTTGTAATGATGACAGGGTAACCTCCACAGGTATCTCTGCATAGGGCATCTTCCTTTAGTCAGGGGTGATCCTCTGGAGAAGGGGACAGGCATAACCTGTCAGGAGCCAACATCCACAACTGAGGCATGCATGGAAAAGCCCTGTAATGGGGATCTGGGTGTGCTCAAAGAGTGTATGCAAGAAATAGGGAACCTAATGTGACCTTATAAATAAGCCTAGCTGTGAAGAATACGAAATAAGTTATTATAACCCTCCTTTAAATAGAAAAAATAGTATGAAAAATGGCATGCAACATTATTATTATTATTATTTTAGACTGAGTTTCGCTCTCGTTGCCCAGGCTGGAGTTCAATGGTGCAGTCTCGGCTCACTGCAACCTCTGTCTTCCAGGTTCAAGCGATTCTCCTGCCTCAGTCTCCCGAGTAGCTAGGGTTACAGGCATGAGCCACCACGCTCGGCTAATTTTGTATTTTTAGTAGAGACGGGGTTTCTCCATGTTGGTCAGGCTGGTCTCGAACTCCCGACCTCAGGTGATCTACCGGCCTTGGCCTCCCAAAGTGCTGGGATTACAGGCGTGAGCCACCGCACCCAGTCTCAACATTCTTATTCGGGTATGGGCTATCAAGTATTAAATGACTGAGCTAGACACTTTAAATAAAAGACGAACATCAGTATAGACTTTCTAAACAACAACAACAAAAATTTCCTACATGTTATTTTCCAACTTTTTCCTGCTGTTACTTTGTTGCAGCCTGCTTAAAGTAAGTACTTGTCAATGCTCTCACTCTCTCAAGTTTATTACAAGAAAAAATGACATATCTGTATGTAGTGGTGGCTATCAACTTGATAATTTCCCAAGCTGTGTGCACCCTGGGTGTCAGATTTTCCTAACATTGAGGCTATTTACATGAGAACTAAGAAGCTTTTCAGAACAAGTTTATACAAGAAGGGTGAGAATCTAGCCACATGAATTGAATTCAAGAAGAATGGCTTATATTCGGAAGGGGTTGGAGATTTGGATAGAACTCAATGTGAATAACACATATACCACCCATCCCCAGTCTTCTGGTTCCAGTGGCAGTCCAAAGTAACAATGAAGGGGAAGTATAAATCTAAAAAAAAATAATAACCTCACCCAAACTCTAAAGATATTGAGAGTATAAGGCAGCCATGCTCTACAGCCAGTATAACAGGGCCAGTCAGAGTGGGGACAAAGTATATCAGCTCCCATTCAGGGTAATATTAATGGCAAGGGTTGCATCTGCAAGCCAAAGGGAATAGAAGTGAACTCAAGACCTTGACCACGGCATGGCACAGGAAGTCCATATCACAGCCAGATTACGGAAGGATAAAATGACAGAACAGGAGTGTAATTAGTTGCCAATTCAGGCTGGAAGAAAACAGCAGATGCTATGGGATAGCCCAAAGAACAGGTGTAATTGGAAGGTATTTTAAGTCAGTTAGAGATTCACATTCCTCAATTACTAGAGGAAAAGAGAAAGTAAACAAGCTGTTTTCTGTGCTTTTTATGACCCTATATTTACCCTCAAGCTCTTGTAACCTAGGGGTAAGAAGGCAAAAGTATTTTTATAATATTTGTGAATCATGGTTTGAACGTAAGTGGGAGATCATATAAAGAGGCTGTGGGTGAATTAGATTTAAGGAAAATCAAGTAGTAGGACTAGAAAAGTACATTTTAATTTAAAAAGCAAAACAGTACTGTCGGAAGTTGTTAAGTAGGAAACCGTTCTCGTCCAAGACTTTGATTCTATTTTCTAAAACAAACAACTGGAGCAATTTTGATTCATCTGAAGTGCACAGACGCACAGAAATACCTCTAGTTTCCATTCCTTTAAAACAATATCTTAGTGGGAAAAGATTGCTGCAGTTTGTAACATAAATGATAACGATCAATTTCTCAAAATCCTAAAATGAGTTACAATTATATGTTAAATAATGTCCAAGATGTTAATCTGTAGCAATAGCACTGAGATTGGTGAAAAACGGGGGGGCCAAACAGATAAATGGATCCTGACTGTAGGATTTTTTTCTTGCCTACTCATCACTATGGTAACCAACATATTTTATTATAACAACTTCCCCTGCTGTCGTGTTCCCTGCTGACCTATTTCTTCAACACTTCACTACCAGACTAATTTTTTGAAAATGTACTATAAATCTTTCAGTTCCTTGCTCAAGAACTTAAAATGGCTTCCTGCTGCCTATGAAAAAGTTATGGCAATTAAATGGCTCAACAATTTCTAAGGTCATTTATTTTCCATTGCCCAATTTCTAATCTTCATGACCACCAAGCCCTTTGCCAAGTTACTTCTATCTATTCCACTGTTAGGACTGCTTAAAAACTTTTGCCTAACCTGTTTCCTCCATCTTCCACATCGTGTCCAAACTTTAAACTCTGCCTTTTTCAGTAGACCATCTCCAATAAATCGTGCTCTTTCTTCTCTGTACCTCTGCTACAGTTTTAAGAAAATATCATGCACAGTAGCAACTAAATATTCTGCGTGTTTGAAGTGTATTTTACTTATACACTCAGTTCTTTAAAGGCAAGTGGAGGGCAAGGACAAGGACTGTATCTTGTACATTTATGGTGATCTACATGAAACTCAACACCATACATGCTCCATTAGACACACGCAGAAAGTAGCTGTTTTTCTGGGCTTTCAGTGCTGACACACCTTACATTTAATCTCAGATTTCTTTTGCTCTTCTAGTGGCATTATATCTCCATGTCACAGTTTCCTCAAAATCAAAATGAGCACAAGAGCTATTTTTATCCTAGAATACAATGAGATAATGTATGTCTGATAAATAGTGAGTTTTTAATAAATTCACTATTATTAACCTATAAAGACAGAATTTAAAGCATTGTTTTTGAAAGCTTGGTCCAGCAGCAGGTGGGGAAACGTGTTTTCTACATTTCCATCAATGGCTTACTATATAAACATATCACATTGCTCAAGGATGCTATGGGTACAGAATATGACAGCGATGAGAAGAATGGAAGTAGTTATCTGCTTATATAATCTGATGTGAGTCAACCTTCTCTGCTGAAAAATTATAATTCTTAGAACTGACTCCAGCTTAACCTCTAATCCACCCTATTCATAAGATTCACTATCTTTGGAAACTGGAAAAAAATTTAGAAGGCACTTGCCATAATTCAGGCCAAATCTGTCAAAAACTGAAAATAGGAGATAAAATTAGGGATAGACATAAGGAATGAAACCAAAAAAGTTAATGAAAGAAGAGAAGACAGGATTTGGCATTCCAAAAATATTGCATTGGTGTAGCTAAGAGATTAGCATTAAGCTAAAGGAAATATTTATTCCCTTGATTACAAAATTTAAAAAGCTCCCCAGAATATTGTGACATTCAAGTCTTGGATTATATCCTGGAAATAAAGGACAGCTTTTACAGCAGTCACATAATAGTAATAAAAGAAGATATTATTGCTGAGCTATCGCTCTGTTCCAAGTCGGTGCAGTCTTTTTGAATTCTCAAAACAACTCTATGATGCAGTCACTACTATTACTCTCTATTATAGGAGAAGAAACAAGGCTTAGAGAGGTCTAGTAATTTTCCTAAAGTCAGAGAGCTGGTAAATGTCACAGGCAGGATTTGATTCTGGGCCAGGCCTGCTCCAAAGATCATGCGCTAAACTGCAGTTATTACACTTCTCAAGTCACATCAGAAGGTTGGCTCAAATGGAGATGGTGATGCCCCACGCTTCATGGATTATTCAATTTTCTCTACTTAATCTTTAGGTGACTTTAAAGGCTTTATTTGCATGCAAGTTTTTCAAGTAACAACAGCAACTAATTTAACAAGAACATTTATTGAGAACTTACTGGGTGCCAGAGACTATTCTAGGTAATTTTTCTAAATATTTTTTAAACTTCGCAGTCATCCTCTGATGTAAGCATTAATCATCATCATCATCATCATCATCATCACCACCACCATCACCATTACTACTATCATCATCATTGTCTATGCTTACCAAATAAGGAAATTGAGGCACAGTGAGGTAACTGTCATTGCCAAGTGTTAATTCACAGTTAGTGGTGGTACCAGCATTTAAACCCTGGCAGGCTGATCACCAGACTTGTGCTGTAACATACAGGGGCAAATAGTATCCTGCCAGAATTCTGTCTCTGTTTTCTGTGTTAATTTTTCAATTAAATTTTGGCTTGTTAGTTTCAGTATATTATTCCAGCCTGTCAAGGTTTTAACTTTGATTCTGTCTCATTCATCTATTATAATAGGTAGCCTGCACAGGTTTCTACCATCTGCAAATTTGAGGTTTGAATTGCACTTTCTGTTTTTTTTTTTTTTTGCAACAGAATTGAATTATAAACATTACTAAAAAGCCAAAATATACATAGATATTTACACATAAGGCCATGGATGATTTGTTTTTCGATATAATCACGAATTATTTTTATTCCGTATTTATTATCTGACAAAATTATGTATTTAAAATCTAACAAATTGGGTTCATAATAGATTCCAAAAGTATTCAGGGATAAAGCTACCATGATGCCTTATTTCCAAAAGCTAAAAACATGTAGTATGTTTAAATTGTTCATACTTAAAACATTCTCATTGCATCGTTGACTTATTTCCAGTATTTCTGTCATTTTTGTATTTGCTAGAGCACCTTAAAAGACATAAAATTCAAATTGCTAGTGTTTAGTTTTGAAAATCCAATGATGCTCAAGTGGGACCTACTATGATGTGAATATATGAATATTTGGTATGCTTTTAGTTTTTCAATATTTATTTTGAAATAATGATAGATGCATAAAAAGTTCCAAAAATAATAGAGGTTCTTGTATGCTTCTTCCAGCACCCTACAATGGTAATATCCTACATAGTTATGCTATAGTATCAAAATCAGGAAATTAACATTGGTGCAATATGATTAATTACACTATAAATTTATTTAGAATTAATCCATTTTTACATGCACTGATTTGTGGGGGGGGGGTGTGTGTGTGTGTAGTTCTATGTATTTTTTCAAATTTATAGATTCACATAACCACCACAGCAACCAAGACATAGAAGAATAACTCCATCACCACCAAGAAATTCCTTTGTGCTACCCCATTAGAGCTGCATCCTTGCCTATGTCCCTAAACACTGGAAACCATTCATCAGGTCTTCTTTTGTAAAATTTTGTGATTTCAAGAATGTTATATAAATATAATCACATAGTATGTAACATTTTGAGATTGACTTTATTTACTCAGCATAATAATGTTCTTGGGACCCAGTCAAGTTGTGTATCAGTAATTTGTTCATTTTTATTGCTGAGTAATATTCCATGGTATGTATGTACAATAATTTTATTTATTTGTTTTTTATTTAGAGACGGGGTCTTGCTATGTTGCCCAGGCTGGTCTTGAACTCCTGGCCTCAAGCAACCCTCTCACCATGGCCTCCCAAAGTGCTAGGATTACAGATGTGAGTTACCATGCCTGGCCTACAACAACTTTAACCACTCACTCATCAAAAGATATCTGGGCTTTTCCTGTTTTTGACTATTACAAATAATGCTGCTATAAACACTTCAGTGCAGGTTTTATGTGTGTACATGCATAGGTTTTTGTGCAGATGAATGCCCAAAAGTATCATTACCATGTCATATAAGTAATAGCAAATTTAGTGTCATAAGAAAGTTCTAAATTGTTTTCCAGAATGACTGTATTACTTTATATTCACACCAGCAATCCATGAGTGACCCAATTTCTTTGTATTCTTGCCAGCATTTGGTGTTGCCACTATTTTTAACTATAGCTATTCCAATAGGAGTCTAGTGATAGGTCAGTGTGGTATTTTATTTGTAATGGCTAATGGTGTCCAACTTTTCATGTGCTTATTAGCCATCTGTATATATTCTTCACTGAATCTCTATTTATGTCTTTTTCTGATTTTCTAATTGAGTTTTTTACTGTTAAGTTTTGAAAGTTCTTTATGTAATCTGCATACAATTTTTTGATGTATGGTTTGCAAAATTTTCTCCAGAATTCTACTATTGTTGGTAGAATGTTCTAAGTGTCAATTAGACATGTTGATGGATTATGTTGTTCAGCTATTCTATGTATTTTTCTGAATAACTGTCTAGTAGTTCTGTCAGTTCCTCAGATGGGTACGTTGAAGTCACCAAGTCTAATTGCTGATTTGCCTCTCCTTTCAGTTCTAGCAAAATTGCTTCTTGTATTTTTCTAGCTCTGTTGTTTAGTATATACATTTAGGATTGCTAAGCTTTCTAGATATATTTGCCTTTTTACCATTACATAATGCCCTTTGTTCTTATTTGTCACTGGTAATTTTCATGGCAATGAAGACTACTTTTTATGAGATAATACATATATTTATATATATTTGCCTATATATATCCCAAACACATGTATATATAAATATGTATAAATATACATGTGTGAATACATTTATATATATATATCTAACTCTCTCTCTATATATACTTGTATATACATAAAATCTATATACCTATATCTAGCTATTTATTCATGTGTGGAATAGTTTTTTTGATTTTTTTTTGGATGAGTGCTTGCATGGTATAACTTATTTTAACCTTTTAATTACCACCTTCTCATATTATATTTCTAGGGAGTTTTAATAACCTACTCTTTTTTTAAATTGGCATATTGAGATAATTTGAGTGTAATATAAATAATAGATATGTTAGAACTAAATCTGCCACTTTATTATTCGTTTCCTCTATTAATCATCTCCCTTTCCCCCCTTTCTAACCTTCCTGTGGGTTAGGTGGGGTTTTTTTTAGAATTCTATTTTGTTTAATCTATGATTTCTGTAATGTTTTGCATACATACCATTTTATTGGCATATATGTATGTATGTATATGTGTGTGTATATGTATGTATATATGTGTGTATGTATGTGTGTATGTGTATATGTGTGTGTATGCATGTATATGTATGTGTGTATATACATTGGCATATTTACACACATACATATACACACACACACATATATATGTATATATATATATATATATATGGATCAATGGACAGACATAGCTATATAGATGTAGATATCTATTTCAGCCTCTCTACCATTTCCCCATCTGACAATGTTATACTTTTTGCTTCAACAATCAAATAGAATTTTACACACTCAAAAGGAGAATAATCAGTTATATTTGCCCCTATTTTTATCTTTCCTGTTGTTCACTATTACTTTTTAATGTTCACTGTTTCCTTTTGTTATTTCTTGTCCATTTGAAGATCTTACTTTATCCACTCTTTTAGGGATGGTCTGCTGCTGACAAAGTCTCTTAGTTTACATCCACCTGAGGATGTCTTTATTTCACCTTTTGTCCTAAATATATTTTTATTGCATAAAGAATTTGGCATTCACAATTATTTTTTGCACTTGAAAAATGTTGTGCTGCTTCCTTCTGGACTGCATGGCTTCTGAATAGAAATATGCCATCACTCAATGTATTTTGTTCCTCTATAAGTTATGTGCCATTTCTATCTGTTTTAGAACATTTTGTTTATCTTCAGTTGCCAGAAATGTTAAGACAATGTGTTTTGGTGTTGATTTGTTTGAAATTTATCCTATTTGGAATTTGCTGAGTTGCATTATTTTATAGGTTTTCACCTGGTTGCCAAATTTGGAAAAGTTTCTTTCTTTCTTTAATTATTTATCAGGCCTATGTTATTCTTTTCCCTTACCTTCTTGGACTCCAATGATACAAAATTCAGATATTCTGCTGTTGACCCACAGGTCTCTAAGGCTCTGTTATTTTATTTATTTTTAGCCTATATTTTCTCTATTTTTCAGAATGGGTGTTTTCTTTTTAACTATCTTCAAATTCACTGATTCCTTCATTTGCTATCTCTAATCTGCTATTGAATGCTTCCTGTACATTTTTTTAGTTTCATGGTTATATATTTTGTATTTAAAATTTTCTTTTTAAACATATTTTTCTTTTTTAAAATTTTTGGTAAGATGTTCTATTATTTCCATTTGTTTCAAGAGTGTTTGTAATTTCTCCTTGGTTGTTTTTATACTAGTTGCTTTAAAATCCTTGCTAGATAATTACAACCTCTGTTTCAGACTCATGTTGATGTTTGTTGATTTTCTTTTCTCATTCAAGTTGAGATTTTTCTGGTTTTTAGTATCTCTACATTTTGCATATTATGTTTTAAGACTCTTATTCCTATGGAAATAATCTATTTTAGCAGGCAGCTATTCAGTTTTGACTTAGCAAACAGATCTTAGCCTACTTTTGTGAGCTGTGGTTAAATGACAACTTCAAATTTCAGAACTATTTCAGTGTTATTCTTGTCTGTTTCTTTTGTGCAGTACCCGGAGAGCAATCTGATTCTTGGAAAATTCTGAAGGTTTAAGGTTTTAGTTCTTAAACCTTCTGACATTTTGATATGGTCAGTTTCACATGAGACTTACTCAGGAGTTTGCACAGGACTTTATATTTGTTTTAAGAGTCCCTTTTTCTCATCTCTACCCTCTCTGTAATTCCTTTTCACCTCTCAAGTGTGGAGGGGCAGGAGCACCGCTTCATTTGTACTGGGAAGGAATGGGAGTCCATGTCCTCCAGTCAACCTCTGTTGACTCCAAACCAGCAGTGGGAAGAGGGAGAGGCACCTCCTCGTTACTGCTATGCAGGGAGTAGATGTCTGAGCTCCCCACTCAATCTCTGCTGACACTGTATCAGCAGCAGCAAGTGGAAGTGTCACTGCCTCATTACTGCTCTGTATGGATAAAATTCTAGGTTTCCCACTCAGTTTTTGTCAGTGAGGAGGGGGCACTGCTTCACTGCCGTTGGGGAGGGGATGAAAATTCATACTTCCTCCTCAGCCTCCAAAGACACTGTGTGGACAGCAGAGAGGGACAGGTCAGTGTTTTTCATCATGGTCTTCAGCTGAAGAAGGGTGATTATCGTAAAAATGATTTTTGCTCTCCTGTTTTGTCCCCCTTCTGGTCCTTAGGCTCGAGAGGGAGCTTTTTTTTTCTATACTTGCTGCCTTTTCTAGATTGTGAGTTTTTCCAGCATCTTGTCTGGGATACATAGGAAGCAAGAAAAAAACCAAAACCCAGAAAACTTACTGCCTTGCCGTTCATCAAATGCCAAGATCTTTAGCCAAATTCCTCATCCTTTCCAACTTTTTGGAGGGTATTTCTATGGTTGCTTTATGTGTCATGTATAGGAGTTTTAGCTCTGTTTAATGTGAGGAACAAAGAGAAATCTGTATTTATTTATTTATTTTTTGAGATGGAGTTTTACTCTTGTTGCCCAGGCTAGAGTGCAGTGGCACGATCTCAGCTCACTGCAACCTCCGCCTCCCAGGTTCAAGCGATTCTCCTGCCTCAGCCTCCTGAGTAGCTGGGATTACAGGTGCATGCCACCAAGCCCGGCTAATTTTTGTATTTTTAGTAGAGACGGGGTTTCACCATGTTGGCCAGGCTGGTCTTGAACTCCTGACCTCCAGTAATCCACCCGCCTCAGCCTTCCAAAGTGCTGGGATTACAGTCATGAGCCACCGCGCCCAGCCATATCTATCTTTTTAAGAACTAAAGTCCAAACATTTTTTTTACAAACAAATTTATATTTGCTTTATGATAACAGCTCACACACGTGAATATAGGGAAAGCTGTTAACAGTTGTGTTAGAATGGCAAGATTATTCCTCTTTTTTTTTAACCAATATTCTACCATGATACTTATATTACTTCTATGAAGGAAACATTAAGTTTCTAATTAAATTTCTAAATGTGCTTATTGTGCTTTATGTTTCTCAGTTATTTAAATACTCTTTAGCTCAGGTTTACTTACTTACCTATCACCGTAAGTGCCAACTTCTCTATTTGCCAGATCACAGCTGACCTTTCTTTTGAGAAGGAAAAAATTTTAAAGAAGTAAAATACTCTATCTTTTGCTGAGCATAACACTCAAGGTTTGAACAGGATCAAAAGGAGATATATATTTAAAAATTTATTGCCAGGAATTGGCTTACATGATTGTGGAGGTTGTTTAGGCAAGTCTGAAATTTATAGTGCTGGCCATCAGGAAGGGCAGGCTAGAATGCTACAATAAGAACTACTGCTATACACAGAATTTATTCTTGTGTAGGGAAGCCTCAGCTCTGATTTTAATGCCTAGTAACCGATTGATTTAGCCTTACCCTGATTATCTCGGGTACTTTACTTTACTTAAAATCTATTGATTATGAGCCTGGTGCAGTGGCAAACACCTGTAATCCCAGCTGCTGAGGAGGCTGAGGTGGGAGGATCACTTGAGGCCAGGAGTTCAAGACCAGCCTGGGCAACATAGTGAGACCCTGCCAAAAAAAAAAAATCAAAAGATTATAGACTTAAATCACATCTACAAAATACTTTCATAACAATACCTAGACTAGTGTTTCAATAGCTGAGGACTTTAGCAAAGCCAAGTTGACATACTCAAAAACCCAATACACTGGGTAATCTAATACAAGATTTTCTGTTATAGCTAATAAAATATTTCAAAACAAAATATAAAAATTACATCAGAGCATAGGTCATGTTCAAATGTGTACTAAAAAAAGTTATTTAAGCATTGTGATTGTACAAGATGGGGCATGAATTGTATATAATTTATAGGTAACATATTATTATATGGATTTAAGATATGTTAAAAACAGCAAAATTATATTGTAAAAAATTACTACAAAATATTTCTGTGTAATAAATAAAATTGCCTTAGCTATCTTTTTATCAGATTTAATTAATATAAATGTATTACCTAACCTTTACAATGTAATATTTGTAAAAAATTAATTTTGAAGCAACAAAATGTGACATAATAAACATTCTGGAAATGTTTTTATAATAAAATAGAGTGAAAAATATAAGATGCAAAATCTAATATGTATATTATGCACTCAATAGTAATGTTTGTTTTGTTTTGTTTTGAGACAGGGTCTTACTCTGTCACCCAGGCTGTAGTGCAGAGGACTGATTTCGGTTCACTGCATCCCCTGCCTCCCGGGCTCCAGCAATCCTCCCACCTCAGCCTCAAGAGTAGCTGGGACCACAAGTGCGCATCACCATGCCCAGCTAATTTTTTGTAGAGATGGGGTTTCGCTATGTTGACCAGGCTGGTCTTGAACTCCTGGGCTCAAGCAATCTGGCCACCTCGGGCTCCCAAAGTGCTGGGATTACAGGTGTAAGCCATGGCACGGGCCTGCTAATGTTTATTATAATGTTAATTATTACTAGAAAACATTATTAATCAATGCTATAGTAAGCCCATACTATATGCCAGTCACTCCAATAAATGTTTTTGATGCTCAAAGCAACTCCATTAAGTATTATTATCTTCCCCCTATTACAGATGAGGAAATTGAAAGTCCAGGAATTTAGCTCGTAGGGATTAAATCTAACACATAGGCAATGTAACAATTATCTCTATAATTAAGTTTAAATACATAGGAAGGAATTTTGGTGAATAGCTTTAAAATCTTTAGGTAGGCCGGGCACAGTGGCTCACACCTGTAATCCCAGCACTTTGGGAGGCCGAGGTGGGAGGATCACCTGAGGTCAGGAGTTCGAGACCAGCCTGACCAACATGGAGAAAGCCCGTCTCTACTAAAAATACAAAATTATCCGGGCGTGGTGGCGCATGCTTGTAATCCCTGCTACTCGGGAGGCTGAGGCATGAGAATCGGTTGAACCCGGAAGGCAGAGGTTGCAGCGAGCAGAGATAGTGCCATTGCACTCCAGCCTGGGCAACAAGAGTGATATTCCGTCTCAAAAAAAAAAAAAATTCAGGTAGGGGAAATCCTTTTTAAAGATTGAAACTTTCCATAAATCTCAAGAAAAAGCCCATAACTGACAGTCTGCAAATTTAAAACTTTTAAAAAAAGTTTAAACGTAAAAAGCACTGCAAAAAACAATGTTTAAAGACAAGAAACACTGGAAGAAAATATTTTCGTTTTTCTTTCTATGTTACATATTTTTCTGCTGGTTATCAATTTATTGACTCTCAGCTCCAAATGCAAAATTTCAGGATGCTCTCTGAAATTGAATCTGGGCTCTTTAAATATTTTTCCTTTGCCAACTGACATTGAATCATTCTCAATAGAGGGCGCCAAAGATACACTGCAGGGTTGTACTTCCTTGTTCCGCTGACTCAGCGGGTTCCTGAAGCATGCTTAGCTTTCTCCGACATTAGGCTCCTGCAGCACAGGCAGTTTCTCCAGTACCTAGCTCTTGCAGTGTACAGTGCCAGCAGTATCCAGCAGTAAGTAGCTTCCCCTGGCATCCTCCCGAAAGCCTTTTTGTAGCAAAGTGTTTCTGATGAAATACCTCTCCACGCCGGGAGCGGTGGCTCACGCCTGTAATCCCAGCACTTTGGGAGGCCGAGGCGGGCGGATCACGAGGTCAGGAGATTGAGACCATCCTGGCCAACATGGTGAAACCTCGTCTCTACTAAAAATACAAAAAATTAGCCGGGCATGGTGGCACATCCCTGTAATCCCAGGTACTCGGGAGGTTGAGGCAGGAAAATCGCTTGAACCCGGGAGGCAGAGGTTGCAGTGAGCCGAGATCGTGCCACTGCACTCCAGCCTGGGCACCAAGAGCAAGACTCCGTCTCAAAAAAAAAAAAAAAAAAAAAAAAGAGAGAAATACCTCTCCATGGGCAACTTACCTCCTCACCATAGAGGGAAGATTTCCAAAAAGTTCTGTGAGTGTAGTATTCCAGAAATGTCTCTGTTATTCAGTGAACCATGGCTGTGGTCTCTCCAACAAGGTCTGGATTTCAACCCTAGGGGAGGGGTGTCTTCCTGGGGTGCTCTGTCTTAACCCTGACATAGTGAGTACTCATTATATCTGCTATTTCTATATTCTTTAGAGTCATCTTTTCTTCCTACTAGCCGGTCTTTCATGATGCCAATAATATAATTATATTATTGTTGATAATTTTATATGCTATAGTTAATGATTATAGTGAATATTCTTTATATTAAACACTCCCTGTTCAGATTATAATAAGGTTTGTCTCAGATTCAGATTGATATGCAGTTGGTACCAGTAGTGATCCCAGGAGATAGACTCTGTCAAAAATAGGATTTTAGTTTGGTCATACCTTTGGGTTTGAGAGCTGTGCTGATCTCCTTGCCAATGGGAAAATTGATGTTGGTGTGGTGGCCTCAAAATTAATCAAGCTATCACTTGTGGTTGATTGTGATAAAATGCTAACTGAAACTTGTGCCTTAGGAGCCCAAGTGGCTGCTAAACTTGATTATTATGACAGTAATGATGACTAAAATGACTGTGGTATGGAATAGATTATTTGGAGTTCACTTGAGTGCTAACAAAGAGAAAATGACAAGCTCAGAAATGTTAAATCCCAGCTCCAGTTATAGTTCACGAATCAAAGAGCTTCTATGACAGTCCTAAAAGGAGCTATTACTTATTGTACTCAGAGGGCTGATGTTGCTGAAAATCAAACACAAAATTTAATTATGTGGGTTGCTGAATTACAATGACAGTTAAATTCTCAGGCTTGCCAAGTTTCTCGTGAAATTTAGGGCTAAGAATGGGATCCTGAAATTTGCAATGGAGACAATTGGTTGGATCCACATAAAATTGACAATCTTGAGCTCCAGTGTCAAACTTTCTAAGGCATTTCATTGCGAAAGCTGTGGGCAAGAGCTAACAAGCCAGATTTGAAAATGCATCACAGGCTGCAGACTTTATTTCAACCTGTAGTGCCCTTGAACATGTTCAGAGGTCAAAAATATCACTATATGGAATCAATTCCAGAAACCTGTCAGTGGATAAGAAAACCCTGAGAGTATCTCCTGAAGAAAAAAGAAATCTTTCCTCTGAAGAGTGAATGGAGTAGGAGCCATTAGAAGGACAGAGAAAAATAGAAGGAAATAGGAGAGGAGGATGTTGGGGAAACACATGTAGGAGGGTATTTACAAATGATAGAAAGGGCCAATGGTGTAAAATACTGCAGTAAGTTCCATTAGTGAAAAGACTTAAAAGTGTCCACTGGATTTTCTCTTGGTGACGTTTGCAAGAGTGGTTTGAGTAGAGTGGAGTAGAGAGTGGGATGGTAGATGAGGAGGTAGGAATACAGATTGCCTTAACTCGTCTGCAATAAGTTACTTCCTTTGAGTTTGCCCTGTGTTTCCTTGACTGACAGTAATTATGAAACAATATGTGTATTTCCTTACAGACAGGAATAAGGTCAGCATGCCTGACATCACCACAAACCTTAAATATAATTCTGGATGTTCTGACAGTGTAATGCAGTCATAAAAAAGGAAATGATAATGATGATGATGATGATGGAGATGCATAAATTCTTGACATAAAGATAAACATTTGGTAAAATATCATTATATAAGATTGAGAAACTGTTTACTTAGAAAACCTTGAAAAATAACTGATGATATACTAGAAATAATCAGAGAAGTTCAGTGAGGGAACCAGATGCCAGATGAAGTGGAAATAAATAAAATTAAGCTTTCTTTTAACCAGCAATAACAAATTAAAAATAATAATGAAAAATATTTCCCACTTACAATATATGTGCATATTAAAGATAAATACGTGGTAAAATTTGCCATTTCTTGAATGGAAAAACTCAATGTCTTAAATATATCAGTTTTCTGAAAATTATATATTTAAGGTCATCCCAATTCAACATTACAAAACTTTTTATTTCTTAACACAGAAAAAATTACTCAAGAGTATAGACAGTTGAATGGATGAAAAGAGTCGAGAAGTCAATGTAATTGATATCTTTGAGGTAGAACTTTCTGTAAAAAATAGTAAAGAGTAGTATAAAGTTGTTGTAGTTTAAAAGAAAAAAGAAAAACACCAGGATTTAAATGGACTGATAGATCAAGAGCACATAATTAACTTAGCATATCACAAAAGAGTTATTTTATATCACTGTAGATACAGAATAGTATTCAATAAATAATGTCTATCAGGAAAAATTTAGGGAACAAATACTGCTAGACTCCTACCTGAACTCCTCCATAAGAATAAATTTAAATGATTCTTTCCATTATAAATGTCTGTGAATATGCTTTTCCCCCAAGCTCCAAAAAATTAGTCATAATAAAAACACACAGACGAGTATGAAACAAATGACAGTGAAAAGGTACTGATTGCAGCACTGGTATAACACTAAATAGTTGGAGATGACCTAAATATTCAAAGAAGGGATTGGTAAAATAAATTAGGGTGTATCTATAAAACTGAATAACATAGAACCATTGAAAAGAGGATTTATATATGTGTATAAGACAAAGATGATCACTATTTGTTGCGTGAAAAATTGTTTAAAATATTATTGGAATATGTATGCATTTTAGTAAAAATGTATATATTAATATATGTTTAGTAAAATTTAAGTATGCTGACAGTGATATATTCATGTATAATATATAATGCCTATGATATTTATTTGCTATCTTCATTATATTTTTTCTGACATAATTTTGCATTCATATGAAGTAGCAAATCTATTTCATAATTGACAGTAATATATTGATGGCAACCATTTTTGTATATTAACAGAAGCTGCCTTTTAGATTATTTGTAATGAAAATAGAAATAATCGTATAAGCTAGGTATTACTGCATAATGGCTTAAAATAACAATCAATTGTTGTTTACCATAGTTGTTATGAGTCCGAAATTGGAGAGGGCCTTGGATGGTTGCTTCTGGCTTTGGGTCTCCTATTAGGTCTCAGGACTGAAAGATCAGATTCCAAGGTAGATCATTTACATGGCTGGGAAGATAGTGCTGGCTTATGGGTCAAAGACCACAGTTCCTCTCCTCATGAGGAGAGCAGCCATGGGACTGCTTGCATGTCCTCAATATATACCTGCTGGCTTCTCCCACAGTTAGTGATTCAAGAGCACAAATTGGAAGCTGCAAAATCTTTTATGGCATATCCTTTCAAGTCACAAACTGTCGTTTTCATAGTATTTCATAGGTTGCAGGTTTGCCCCATTTTTTATTGGAGGGGATTACATAAGGGTGTGAATATCTGGAGGTGCGGATCAGTGAGGACTATTTTGAAGCCTAACACATAATTATATTAAGAAAACATAAAAATAAATGTATAAAAAATTATAAGATGCAATAGAATATCTGTTATGTTAGCATAGCAAACTGATTGGTCTTATTCATCAACTGAAATGATTGAAAGCGTTATTGCAGAGAAAATATTTTAAAACTAGTATTAGGTAAACAAAGATGCACACAAAAATGCATATAGGGTATTAGCTACTATTTAAAGTGAACGGTGGATAAAGATTGAGGTAAAATGAAGAAATTCAAATGGTTATATTAGAGAGTAGGATTATGGGCAGATAAACATTTTTATTTATTTTCTTTAATATCGTACCACTTTTTTTTTTAACAAGACGTATTTAAAACAGAGACAATGTCAGTATTATACAACATTTAAGTCATTATATATTAATTCTGTTTGTCTATAATTGAAATAATGGATGATTAATTCAAAACAGTATCAAAAATTAATAAAAACAACACAAAAGCCTACAAAGAAACCAAGAAAATTTATAAGAAATTTATAAGAAAATTTATAAGAAATTTATAAGAAAATCTTACGAACATCAAAGAGCAAACATAACCTAATGATAAATATGGATAAACCAATATTGAATATGCTTCTGTAAAAGTTGAGGGATTTTAAATTTGGACACATGAATACAAATGTTAGAAGGTAATATGATCCCAGCACTTTGGGAGGCCAAGGTGGGCGGATCACGAGGTCAGGAGTTTGAGATCAGCCTGGCCAATATGGTGAAACCCCGTCTTTACTAAAAATACAAAAATTAGCCGGGTGTAGTGGCGCACACCTGTAGTCCCAGCTACTCGGAGGCTGAGGCAGAAGACTCGCTTGAACCCGGGAGGCAGAGGTTGCAGTGAGTGAGCTGGGATCGCGCCACTGCACTCCAGCCTGGGTGACAGAGTGAGACTCTATCTCAAAAAAAAAAAAAAAAAAAGGTAATATGAACTGTTTCCAAATTGTTATGGCACATTTATTTCTTCATTCAATAAACAATTATGGAGCACTGGTTTTTTGTGTGATCATTAAATGAGGTGTTTATTACATAAAGTTGGATAAGACACTGTCTTTATTCTCCAGGTACCCATAATCAAGTAGTGAAAGCAAATAATTGCGATATATTATGATAAATCTTATATTTAAAAGCCTGGTATAAATAAGGAAGTAATCTCCATAAAAAGAGAAAGAAGGGATCAGCAAAATGATTTAAAAACTGAGTAGAGCTTTTATTTTCTATATACTATCAAAATGAATAACAAACCCAAGAACATTGGTGTTTTAAAAGATTAATTTTGTTCTATTTTGTAACATAGTTTTCTGTACATATGTTAGCCTCTTTCAAGTTGCAAGACACATGCTCAATTTCCTTCCTGTAATAAGATTTGTTTTAAAGATAAACAGAGAAGGCAGGAACAGCAGCCACACAGCCAGGACTCATGTGCGATTGAATTGTCAATCAGAATGCAACAAAGCCTTAGCAATTCAGGTATCCTGTCCTTCTCTTAAGAAAAGCTACACCTTGCTGGCATATCCTGTGGATATGTAATACCAAGTTTGTTTTTTCAGTGTGTAACTCAAGGTTCCTGCTGTTCATGACTTGTACCATCCAATGGCTTCTCCACCATTAGCTGAATTTATCATCCACTCACTACTTCATACTCAGTGCCCTGCTGGGTAGCACTCTAATGTCAGACCATATAATGAAATACCACTCAGCAATAAAAAGGTATGAGCTACTAATCCATGTAGCAACATGGATGAATTGCAAATGAATTATGCCGAAATACACCACTCAAAAGGCTACATACTGCATAATTCCATTTATGTGAATTTAAAGATAAAACAATATTTTAGGGGCAGAAAGCAGATCAATGCTTGGGGTTGGTGATAAGGGGAGAGTATGAGGTAATATTTTGGGGTGATAGAAGTGCTCTATATCTTGAGTGTGATGGTGGTCACATGACTATATGCATTTGTCAAAACTCATAAAACTGTACACCAGAAAGAGCAAATTTTACTGTATGTACTTTATTTTTATTTATTTATTTATTTATTGAGACAAAGTTTCACTCTAGCTGCCCAGGCTGGAATGCAATGGTGCGATCTTGGCTCAGTGCAACCTCTGCCTCCTGAGTTCAAGTGATTCTCCTGCCTCAGCTTCCCAAGTAGCTGGGATTACAGGTGCCTACCACCACCCCCGGCTAATTTTTATACTTTTACAAAATACAAATGAGGGGGTTGAAATATTTGTCATTCTTTCTTATTTATTTCCTCTTACTTTTAGTCTCTAACCAAGGAACTATGGAGAGACGGGGTTTCACCATGTTGGCCAGGCTGGTCTCGAACTCTTGACCTCAGGTGATCTACCTGCCTTGGCCTCCCAAAGTGCTGGGAGCCACCGCACCCAGTCTACTTTGTTTTTAAACAAGTAAATATAAAAACTAATTTACGGTTTTTATGCACGTAGCTTCAAGATCCAAAACAAACTTACAACAGAGTTACCTGGGAATCACAGAAAGAAAAATGAAATTTAGATCTAGAAAGCTTGCTGTCAATAACCCCTCATTTTATTTAAAAAATTCAGAAGTTGAGCCTTGATGGAAACAAAAATACTTGCAAAAGGGGGCAGAAAATATTTAGTCTTGATCCTTTGAGGCCCACATCAAAATATAAGGAGAAGATGACAGCTGCTAGGCACTTCCCAGAACCCACCATTTGATTATCTCAAGGGGCCAGAGAAATAAAAAAGAAAAATAAATTCTTGAAAAATGTCCAGGAATCTCTGAATTAGATTACAGGTGAATATGAGACCTCAAGGGAATATTCTATATATTGAGAGTAAACAGGTTATTCTTTCTAATATTCTTCCATTTTTCAGAAAGTTTAATCCCTGACAAATAGTTTATTTGAAATATGAGATAGTCAACCCACAAACTCCAACTTGAAATTTTCTCCCTCACTCTAACCTTCTCAGAGAAGAATTAATAATTGAGGAATCGGGCAGTTTGAGTGGAGTCTATTACTTTGCCTTGATATTGGGGACAAAATGAAGGTTTCCCTTCTTTCCCTTTCTCTGACTCCTATGTGAAGACATCACAGGAATAGGGAGAATATTTCTCAACTTTGGAAATTAAGTATCATTTAATTGACCCGCTTTTCTAATAACTGATTCAATTTTCTTATCTACATGCTATTTTTTTAAATATAAACATAGTGTTAGATTACTTATTTTAAAAATAAGTTTGAAAAGATTAACTCTTCCTCCATAGTTCCTTGGTTTTAGAGACTAAAAGTAAGATGAGATAAATAAGAAAGAATGACAAATATTTCAAGAGTTGGAAAAAAGAGAGTAATAGTACTATTTGGCCTCTAAGATCTTAACAGCAAACACTGATGGTTTTAGAGGTACATATACCTCATGCTGTGCTGTGTTAATAAATACAATTTTTAAATGAAATGAAAAGCTAAACAGTATAAAAGTTATACTTTCAACTCCAGTCATGCATATTGTGTAACTGGGGCTGAACACTTGAGTTTTCATTATTTAACATGAACTGGTCATATCACTGCCAATTCCTTTTTTTTTTTAGAGATGGAGTCTTGCTCTGTCACCAGGCTGGAGTGCAGTGGTGCAATCTTGGCTCACTGCAACCTCCGCCTCCTTGATTCAAGAGATTTCCCCTGCCTCAGCCTCCTGAGTAGCTGGGACTACAGGCACACGCCACCACGCCTGGCTAATTTTTTGTATTTTAGTAGAGACACGGTTTCACCATGTTAGCCAGGATGGTCTTGATCTCCTGACCTCGTGATCTGCCCGCCTCAGCCTCCCAAAGTGCTGGGATTACAGGCGTGAGCCACTGCGCCCGGCCCAATTCCTTCTTTTGTCATAGAATTTTTTTGGAAATAGTTTGTTTTCATGACAGAATTATGAAAGCATAAAATATCAGAGCACTTGTTACTGGTTACTGAGCACTGGAAATATGGCTATTGTGATACAAGAGCTACATATTTTATTTCATTTAATTTCAGTTGATTTAAGCTTTAAATAGCCACATGTGGCTAGTGGCTACCTTATAAGGAAACATAATTCGATACACTGGCCAAGAAGACATGTGAATGGCACACAAGAAAAGGAGAGGTTTGAAGGACAAACAAATTAGTCCAGTCAAGGATGTCAAATATAACTGCAATTGTCTGCTAGCACTTTTGATTATATTGAAACCTTATGCGGCATGGGAAAGGGTTACCACTAAAAATAAACCAGGGCCTTTACTGCTGATTTCACGTTTTCTTGCTACATAGGTCAACCAAGAGAGTACCAACTGGCTGGCTATTTACATTTCCACAAGAAAACAACAGACAACTTACAGCTGCCTATAAATATAGTGGAGGACACTTGAAATGGGATACCAGATAATCAATCTGCCTCACTGGCACAAATTTACTGAGCGAATTCTCGCCGGGTGTGCTGTCTATGCAGGATTTTATATATTCTTCACACTGTCTGGCTGAATTATATTCATATAAATGAAATAAATCTCCCTTTGAATCCACAACAAAAGTGGAATGGTTTAGAATTTTGAGCAAAGTGGTACACTCACTATCAGGAATATTGTGCCCAAACACGAGATATTATGTTTTGTTATATTCTTAGACCTCATATACATTTTCCTCAGATATCCGAATGGTAACACTTTCAGGAGTAGAGGATGCTATATACATTTTATTTATTTGTATTTATTCAAAATTTTATTTAAATTCTGTATTAATATAATTGTGGATTCACATGCAGTTATAAGAAATAATACAGAAATCTCTTGTGTAAAATTTTTCAAGCTTCCCTTAATGGTAACATTTTGCAAAACTATCATATAATATCATATCCAGGCTGTTAACATTTATATAATACCCCTATATTATTCAGATTGCCAGTTTTACCAGTACGTGTGTGTGTGTGTCTGTGTATGTGTGTATTTAGTTCTATACAATTTTGACACCTTCAAAGTTTCATGTATCCTCAACCAAAGTCAAGATAACACTTCCGACACCACAAAGATACTTTATCCTGCTCTTTTCTAATCATACCCAGCTTGCTTCTGCCTTACCCTATACTTAACTACTGACATGTCCTCCATTTCTAAAATGTTATCATTTTAAAGATTACAGAAAGGAATCATGCATTATGTCATCTTTTGGGAATAGATTTTTTCTCACTCAACTATTGATACACCCAAGTTTCTGCATGTATCAGTAGTTAATTCCTCTTCATTACTGAGTAGTGTTCCATTGTATAGATATATGACAGTTTGTTTAACAATTTACCGGTTGAAGAGCACTCAACTGTTTTCAGGTTTTATTATTATGAATAAAGCTGCAACGAATATTCAGTTTTGTGTGAACATAGTTTGCGTCTCTCTAGGATGAATGTGTGTGACTGCAATTGGTGGACTGTATGGTAGTTATATTTTTACTTTAATAAGAAAATGTAAAACTGCTTTCCAGAGTGGCTATAAATGTTACATTCCTACTAGAAATTTCTGAATGATCCAGTGGCTCCACATTCTCATCAGCATTTGATGTTATCCTTATTATTTATATTAGAAGTTGACAATTTAGTGGTCTTTCTCCAAGCAGCTCTCGGTTACATACAAACACTTCCCTCATCACCAAGTTCCCCGTATAGTTTAGCATAATTTTGTTTGGATTAACATACAACTTTTTTTTAGTTTTGATTTTAATTTTTGAGGGGAGGTAATGGGCATATATATTTATGGGGTACATGTGATGTTTTGATACAGGCATGTAATACATAATAATCACATTATGTGAAGTGGGATATCTATCCCTTCAAGCATTTGTCTTTTGTGTTATGAACAATTCAATTATACTGTTTTAGTTATTTTAAAATATAAAATTAAATTATTTTTGACTATAGTGGCCCTGTTGTGCTATCAGAGACTAGATCTTATACATTATTCCTAACTATGTTTTTTTTTTGTACACATTAACCATCTCAACCTCCGCCCCACCCTCCCACTACCCTTCCCAGACTCTGGTGACCAACCCTCTACTCTCTACCTCCATGATTTCAACTGTTTTGATTTTTAGATGCTACAAATAAATGAAAACATGAGAAGTTTGTCTTTTTGTACATGGTTTCTTTGATTTAGCATAATGACCTCCAGTTTCATCCATGTTATTGCAAATAACAGGACCTCATTCTTTTTATGGATGAATAGTAATACATTCTGTATAAGTACCACACTTTCTTTACCTGTTCATCTGTTGATGGACAGTTAGCTTGCTTCCAAATCTTGGCTGTTGTGAACAGTGCTGCAACAAATGTGGGAGTACAGATACCTCTTTGATATACAGATTTCCTTTCTTTTGGGTATATAGACATCTACAGAACTCTCCACCCCAAATCAACAGAATATATATTCTTCTCAGTGGCACATGGCACTTATTCTAAAATCAACCACATAATTGTAAGTAAAATACTCCTCAGCAAATGCAAAGGAACTGAAATCATAAGAAATAGTCTCTCAGACCACAGTGCAATCAACTTAGAACTCAGGATTAAGAAACTCGCTCAAAACCACACAACTACATGGAAACTGAACAACCTGCTCCTGAATTACTCCTGGGTAAATAACGAAATTAAGGCAGAAATAAAGAAGTTCTTTGAAACCAATGGGAACAAAGAGACAATGTACCAGAATTTCTGGGACACAGCTAAAGCAGTATTAAGAGGGAATTTATAGCACTAAATGCCCACAGGACAAAGCGGGAAAGATCTAAAATCAACACCCTACCATCATAATTAAAAGAACTAGAGAAGCAAGAGCAAACAAATTCAAAAGCTAGCAGAAGACAATAAATAACTAAGATTAGAGCAGAACTGAAGGACATAGAGACACAAAAAACCCTTTAAAAAAGCAATGAATCCAGGAGCTGGTTCTTTGAATAAATTAACAAAACAGATAGACCACTAGCTAGACTAATAGAGAAGAAAAGAGAGAAGACTCAAATAGACACAATAAGAAATGATAAAAGAGATATCACCACTGATCCTACGGAAATACAAACTACCAACAGAGAATACTAAAAACACCTCTACACAAATAAACGAGAAAATCTAGAAGAAATGGATAAATTCCTGGACACATACAGCCTTCCAAGACTAAACCAGGAAGAAGTTGAATCCATGAATAGACCAATAACAAGTTCTGAAATTGAGACAGTAATTAGTAGCCTACCAACTAAAAAATACCCAGGACCAGATAGCTTCACAGCCAAATTTTACCAGAGGTACAAAGAGGAGCTAGTACCATTCCTTCTGAAACTATCCTAAACAACTGAAAAAGAGGGACTCCTCCCTAACTCATTTTATGAGGCCAGCATCATCCTGATACCAAAACCTGGCAGAGACACAACAAAATAAGAAAACTTCAGGCCAAATATCCCTGATGAACATCAATGCAAAAATCATCAATAAAATACTGGCAAACTGAATCCAGCAGCACATCAAAAATCTTATCCACCATGATCAAGTCAGCTTCATTCCTGGGATGCAAGGTTGGTTCAGCATATGCAAATCGATAAACGTAATCCATCACATAAACAGAACCAATGACAAAAAACACATGATTATCTCAATAGACACAGAAAAGGCTTGCAATACAATTCAACATCCCTCCATGTTAAAAACTCTCAATAAACTAGGTATTGATGGAGCATATCTCAAAATACTAAGAGCTATTTATGACAAACCCATAGCCAATATTATACTCAATTGGCAAAAGCTGGAAGCATTCCCTTTGAAAACTGGCACAAGACAAAGGATGCCCTCTCTCATCACTCCTATTCAACATAGTACTGGAAGTTCTGGCCAGGGCAATCAGGCAAGAGAAAGAAATAAAGTGTATTCAAATAGGAAGAGAGGAAGTCAAATTGTCTCTATTTGCAGATGACATGATTCTATATTTAGAAAACCGTAGCATTTCAGCCCCAAAACTCCTTAAGCTGATAAGCAACTTCAGCAAAGTCTCAGGATACAAAACTGGTGATTTTGCCCGTTATTCAATGCAGTTTCTTCATAGTGTCATTGGTCTTTATTATCTTGGTGTGTTTTTGCAGTGACTGGTACTGGTTTTTCCCTTCCATATTTAGTGCTTCCTTCAGGAGCTCCTGTAAGGCAGGCCTGGTGGTGACAAAATCCTTCAGCATTTGCTTGTCTGGAAACGATTTTATTTCTCCTTTGCTTATGAAGCTTAGTTTGGCTGGATATGAAATTCTGGGTTGAAAATTCTTTTCTTTAAGAATGTTGAATATTGGCCTCCACTCTCTTCTGGCTTGCAGGGTTTCTGCTGAGAAATCTGCTGTTAGTCTGATGGGCTTGCCTTTGTCAGTGACCTGATCTTTTTCTCTGGTTGCCCTTAACATTTTTTCCTTCATTTCAACCTTGGATAATCTGATGATTATGTGTCTTGGGGTTGATCTTCTCATGGAGTATCTTAGTGGTGTTCTCTGTATTTACTGAATTTGAATGTTGACCTGTCTTGCTAGGTTGGGTAAGTTCTCCTGGATAATATCCTGAAGTGTGTTTTCCAACTTGGTTCCATTCTCCCCATCACTTTCAGGTACACCAATCAATTGTAGGTTTGGTCTTTTTACATAGTCCCTTATTTCTTGGAGGCTTTGTTCGTTCCTTTTCATTCTTTTTTCTCTTCTCTTGTCTGCACACCTTATTTCAGCAAGGTGGTCTACAATTTCTGATATTCTTTCTTCCACTTGATCGATTAAGCTATTGATACTTTTGTATGCTTCACGAAATTCTTGTGCTGTGCTTTCCAGTTCTATCAGGTCATTTATGTTCCTCTTTAAACTGGTTATTCTAGTTAGAAGTTCCTGTAACCTTTTATCAAGTTTCTTAACTTCCTTGCATTGGGTTAGACCATGCTCCTTTAGCTCAGAGGAGTTTGTTATTACCCACCTTCTGAAGCCTATATCTGTCAATTAGTCAATCTGATTCTCCGTCTAGTTTTGCACCATTGCTGGAGAGGTGTTGTGACCATTTGGAGTAGAAGAGGCATTTTGGCGTTTGGAATTTTCAGCGTTTTTGCACTGGTTTTTCCTCATCTTTGTCGATTTATCTACCTTTGATCTTTGAGGCTGATGACCTTTGGATGGGGTATTTGTGTGTGGGGTGTCCTTTTTGTTGATGTTGTTGTTGTCCTTGCTTTCTGTTTGTTTTTTTTTTTCTAACCGTCAGGCCCCTCTTCTGCAGGTCTACTGCAGTTTGCCAAAGGTTCAGTCCAGACCTTGTTCGCCTGGGTATCACCAGTGGAGTTTGCAGAACAGCAAAGATTGCTGCCTGCTCCTTCCTCTGGAGGCTTTGTCCCAGAGGGTCACTAGCCTGATGCCAGGTGGAGCTCTCCTGTATGAGGTGTCTGTCGACCCCTGTTGGGAGGTCTCTCCCAGTCAGGAGGCACGGGGTTCAGGGACCCATTTGAGGATGCCATCTGTACCTTAGCAGAGCTGGTGCACTGTGCTGGGAGAATCCCCCTTGTCGAGATCTGCTGCTCTCTTCAGAACTGGCCCGCAGGAAAGATTAAGTCTGCTGAAGCTGTGACTGCAGCCGCCCCTCCCCCGAGGTGCTCCATCCCAGGGAGATGAGAATTTTATCTGTAAGCCCCTGACTGGGGCTGCTGCATTTCCTGTAGAGATGTCCTGCCCAGTGAGGAGGAATCTAGAGAAGCAGTCTGGCCACAGCCACTTTTCTGTGCTGTGGTGAATTCCGTCCAGTCCAAACCTCTCAGTCTCCTTAGCACTGTCAGGGGAAAACCACCAACTAAAGCCTCAGTAATGGCAGATGCCCTTCCCCCCAACCAAGCTTGATTATCCCAGGTTGACTCCAGACTGCTGTGCTGGTAGTGAGAATTTCAAGCCAGTGGTTCTTAGCTTGCTGGGCTCTGTGGGAGTGGGATTTGCTGAGCGAGACCACTTGGCTCCCTGACTTCAGCCCCCTTTCCAGGGGAGTGGATGGTTCTCCTGTCTCGCTGGAGTTCCAGGCACCACCAGAGTATGAAAAAACTCCTGCAGCTAGCTCGGTGCCTGCCCAAACAGCTGCCCAGTTTTGTGATGGAAACCCAGGGCCCTGGTGGTATAGGCTCACAGGGGAATCTCCTGATCTGCAGAATGCAAAAATCCATGGGAAAAGAGTAGTACCTGGGACAGGTAACACAGTCCCTCACTGCTTTCCTTGGCTGGGGGAGGGAGGTCCCCCAGTTCCTTGCACTTCCTGGGTAAAATGATGCCCCATCCTGCTTCTGCTCACTCTCCATGGGTTGCACCCACTGCCTGACCAGTCCTGATGAAATGAACTGGGTGCTTCAGTTGGAAATGCAGAAATCACTTGCCTTCTGCATTGGTCTTGCTGGGAGGTGCGGACCAGAGCTGTTTCTATTCAGCCATCTTGACCAATACTATTGAACACCTTTTCATATGCCTGTTTGCCATTTGTATGTCTTCTTTTGAGAAATGTCTATTCAAATATTTTGCCTATTTTTAAATCAGGTTATTATACATTTTTTTCTTATAGAGTTGTTTGAGCACCTTATATACTCTGGTTATTAATCCCATGTCAGATTGGTAGTTTGCAAATATTTTCTCCCATGCTGTGTGTTGTATCTTCCCTTTGTGGATTGTTCCCTTTGCTGTACATAAGCTTTTTAACTTAATGTGATCCTATTTGTCAATTTTTGCCTTGCTTGCCTGTGCTTGTGGGGTACTTACTACTCAAAAAGTTTTTGCCTAGAACAGTACCCTGGAGAGTTTTCTCAATGCTTTCTAATAGCAGTTTTATAGTTTGAAGTCTTAAATTTAAGTTTTTAACCCATTTTGATTTGATTTTTGTTTATGACGAGATATATGGGGCTGGTTTCCTTCTGCATGTGGATATTCAGCTTTCCCAGCACCATTTATTAAAGAGATTGTCTTTTTCCCAGTGTATGTTCTTGGCACCTTGTCAAAAATGAGTTCACTGTAGGTATGTAGATTTGTTTCTGGGTTCTCTCTTCTGTTCCATTGGTCTATGTGTCTGTCTTTATGCCAGTATCATGCTGTTTTGGTTACTATAGTTCTGTAGTATAATCTGAAGTAAGGTAATGTGGTTTGTTCTGTTTTCTTCTTTTTGCTTAGGATAGTTTTGGCTACTATGGGTCTTTTGTGGTTTCACATAATTTTTAGTATTATTTTTTCTGTTTCTGTGAAGAATGTCATTGGTATATTGATAGGGATTACATTGAATCTGCAGATTGTTTTGGGTCTTATGGACATTTTAATAATATTGATTCTTCCAATCCAGGAACATGGAATATTTTTTCACTTTTTGGTATCTTCTTTAATTTTTTTTATCAGTGCTTTATAGTTTTCATTATAGAGATCTTTTACTTCTTTGGTTAATTCCTAGATATTTAATTTTATTTGTAAATGGGATTACTTTTTAAATTTCTTTTTCAGATTGTTCAGTGTTGGCATATAAAATGCTACTGACTTTTGTATGTTATTTTGTATTCTGCAAACTTACTGAATTTGTTTATCAGTTCTAATAGTATTTTTTTGTGGTCTTTAGGTTTTTTCAAATATGAGATCATATCATTTGTAAACAAGGATAATTTTACTTCTTCTTTTCCACTTTTGATGCCCTTTATTTCTTTCTCTTGTGTGATTGCTCTAGCCAGGATTTCCACTACTATATTGAATAACACTGGTGAAAGTGGACATCCTTGTTGTTTTCTAGATCTTAGAGGATATGCTTCAAATCCATTTATTTATGCTCTGATCTTGATTATTTCTTTCCTTCTATGAATTTTAGGTTTGGTTTGCACTTGCTTTTCTAGTTCTTTCAGATGCATCATTAGGTGGTTTATTTGAAGTTTTTCTTCTTTTTTGAAGTAGGCATTTGTAACTATAAAATTCCCTCTTAGTACTGCTTTCCCTGTATCCTATAGGTTTTGTTATGTTGTGTTTCCATTTTCATTTGTTTCAAGAAATTTTTCAATTTCTTTCTTAATTTCTTCATTGATCCACTGATCATTCAGGAGGATATTATTTAATTTCCATGTATTTATACAGATTCCAAAATTCCTCTTGTTATTGATTTGTAGTTTTATTCTATTGTGGTCAAAGTAGATGCTTGATATTATTTTAATTATTTTGAATGTTTTAAGACCTGTTTGGTGACCTAACATATGGTCTGTCCTTGAGAATGATTCATGTGCTGAGCAAAATAATGTGTATTCTGTAGCCATTGGATAAAATGTTCTGCAAATATCTATTAGGTCCTTTTGTTATATAGTGTAGATGAAGTTTGATGTTTCTTTGTTGATTTTTCTTTCTGGAAGATCTGTCCAATGCTGAAAGTGGGGTTTTGAAGTCTCCAGCAATTACTGTATTGGGGGCTATTTCTCTCCTTAGCTCTAATAATGTTTCCTTTTTCTATGTGAGTGCTCCAGTGTCGGGTGCATATAAATATATCCGTAATTATTATAGCCTCTTGCTGAATTGACCCCTTTATCATTATACAGTGACCTTCTTTGTCTTTTCTTATAGTTTTTGTCTTGAAATCTATTTTGTCTTATATGAGAATTGCTACTCCTGCTCTTTTTTGGTTTCCACTTACATGGAGAATCTTTTTCCATCCCTTTATTTTCAGTCTATTTGTATCTTTATAGGTGAAGTGTGTTGCTTGTAGAGAACATATCATTGGGTGTTGTATTTTTATCCATTCAGCCACTTAAAATCTTTTGCTTGGAAAGTTTAGTTTATTTACATTGAATGTTTTATTGATAAGTAAGCTTATTCCTGCCATTTTGTTATTTTTCTGATTGTTTGTGGTCTTCTGTTCCTTCTTTCCTTCCTTCCTGTCTTTCTTTAAGTGAAGGTGATTTTCTCTGGTGATATAATTTGGTTTCTTGCTTTTTAATTTTTGTGTATATTCATTGTATATGTTTTGGTTTGAGGTTACCATAAGCCTTGCAAATACTATTTTAAATTCCATTATTTTAAGCTGATAAAAACTTAACACTGTTTGCCTAAACAAACAAACAAAAATGAAACTAATAAAGACTCTGCACCCTAAGTTCATCACCCTAGTTTTTAACTTTTTGTTGTTTCTTCTTATATCTGATTGTCCTATGTCTTGAAAAGTTGTAGTTATTTTTTTATTGGTACATCATTTAGTCTTTCTACTTAAGATTAGAGTATTTTAGACACCGCACAGTGTTATAATATTCTGTGTTTTTCTGTGTACTTACTATTACTAGTGAGTCTTGTACTTTCAGATGATTTCTTGTTGCTCATTAATGTTAATGGCCTTTTCTTTCTTATTGAATTACACCCTTTAGCATTTCATGTAGGACAGATCTGGTGTTGATGAAATCCCTCAGCTTTTGTTTGTTTGTTAAAGTCTTTATTTCTTTTTTTAAAATTTTTTTGAGACAGAGTCTCACTCTGTCACCCAGGCTGGAGTGCAGTGGCATGATCTCAGCACACTGCAACCTCCACCACCCAGGTTCAAGCGATTCTCATGCCTCAGCCTCTTGAGTAGCTGGGACTACAGGTGTGCACTGTGAAGCCTGGCTAATTTTTGTATTTTTAGTAGAGATGGGTTTCACCATGTTGGCCAGGCTGGTCTCGAATTCCTGGCCTCCAGTGATCCACCCACCTCGGCCTCCCAAAGTTCTAGGATTACAGGTGTGAGCCACTGCCCCCGGCCTCCAGTGATTTTCTCTCTCTTAACAGAAATTTACTTATGTATAATAACATCTCTTTACAATCACACCAAGAAAGTCCTAGGTCTCAGAATCTCTTTTTTATTTTATTGATATAATAGAAATAATGGCTGTCATTTGTGGAAACTGCATGTAAGTCTGGTTGTAAAACAGTGTATTGAGGGTTCAGCCAAAAGCAAACCCCCCCCACCAAAAAAAGAGGAAAAAGGGGAGTAGGAGGGTGTCGGGAAGAGGGGAAGAGACAAAACTTTCAAGAGCTTCTTCATGGAGAGGAAAGAGTTTCTGATGTATGCTAACAGGGATGAAAAAGCAGTTTATCCAACATTGAATAACATAATGGATTTGGGTACACTACAAGTTATATTTTCTGCAACCATTCAACAGGAACAAAACTTTCCTATTCCCACTCTCACCTCCCGACTCCTGCCCCTGAAGATATAATTGCTAGGATTACTGGTACTCTTCAGATGCAAATCATCAGTGCATTTTTAAACACTCATTTTTTATTATGAAGAATCAGCTACTTTATATATTTACTTTCTAAAATAATATATGTATATATATGATTTGATATATTAATTTTCAGTGTGCTTTTCTATAAAAGAAAATATATATAATATATGTATAATTTGATATATTAATTTCTAGTATGCTTTTCTTTTCTTTTATTGAAAAGCAAAACATACTGAAAATTATATCAAATGATAATTATATTAAACATATATATTATTTTAGAATCTGTAATCAAACTTTTTTTCATTACCTGTTTCACAGTTTTTTCATCCCCTTTGGTTACAGAACATATCTTCAAATTATCTCATTTATTTTGCCAATATCACAAGCCCTATGGAAACAGATTTTTTTTCTATTGCACATAATTAATACCAAAGGGGTTTGGGGAAGCACTAGGAAATGAATTGAGGTATGAAAGATTCTTGAATCATTTGATGAATAATTGCTTTCACAATTACTACTTTGGGACTTTTTTCTCAGTCAACTAGTCACATTTATTCAGGTCCTGATTTGATTGTAGTTGCGTTGTATAATTCAAAAGGCATCAATATCCCATAGCCAAAATATATTTGATACAAAACTAGTTTTGTCTAAAACGCCAGCGTATATAGTTCAGCAATCAAATACTGAACTCTTAAATAAAAGATAGAAAGATACAGCAATTTTTGCTTTGACAAAAGCATAAAGTTAAAGGGAGAAATGACAAAAATGGAATTGGAAATGTACAACAAAGGGAAAGGGCAAAAATTCAGGCATGTTGAAACTATGGAAAAAATCGGAGTGAAACAATTTAAAAATACATTCAGAGTCATTACCTAGATATAGTAAATCACAACAGAGAAATATAATTATTAATACAAATTGAAGAGAAAAAGTAGGAAAACCACCATGCAAAAGTGATTATTTGATAGAAGTATTGAAACTCAACAAGCAATTCCCAGAGAATAAATAAGGGAATGTGCTATCTAAAGAATTAATGTTCAGTTGTTAAATTCTGCTAATCATACACTAAATTAAACTTTTGAGGAAACTTTTAATATACTATACTACATTTTGAAATTATTATCATAAATTATGCAGTAAATGATGTTGGGGTAGTTTGGATCAGCAAATCACTTTTATATCAGGATAAATTTTATATGAATAAAAACCCAAACAAACAAAAACATGAAAAAGCCCCCCAAAAACCCCAAACAGAAACAATAGTAAATAAACAGTAAAAGCACCAGAAGGAACCATGGGAGAACGTTGGTTCTTCATTATCCAATTTTGGCATAAGGAGAGTTTTTCTAGGAATAAATAAAAATGCTTTTTAAAAACCTGAAGCCATAAAAAATGATACATTTCACTAATACAGTAATTAGAAAAGTTTAAAAAATAGATATACAGAAACATATATTTCTGCAGACAAGACTAATTTCCTTAATATATAAAGCACTTCCACTATTGATAATAAATAGATCAACATTCCAAGAAAAAATATATGAATAGACAGAGTATAGGAAAAAATAAATACTAATGACTTTTAAATAAATGAAAAGATGTTCATTTCTATCATAATAAGAGAAATGCAAATTAAGATGCATGGAAATATCATTTCTTATGTAAGATAGTTGCAAAAAAATCAAAACATTGATAAAGTTTTTGTTTCCTGTTGCTGCATAACAAATTACCACAAAGTTAACAACTTAAGACAATAGACATTTATTATCTCACGTTTTTTGGGGGGCAGAAATCTGAGCACTGCATGGCTGGATTCTCTGCTCAGAAATGCAAACAAAATCAAGATGCCCGCAGAGCTACACTCCTTTCTGGTGGCTCTAGGGGAAGAACTCGATTCCAAGGTCATTTAGGTTGTTGATAGGATTTAGTTCATTTATACTAGAATATTCAAATTCAAATCAGTAATGGTGTATTAAGTCCTTCTTATACTAAAAATGTCTCTGACTGGCCGGGCGCAGTGGCTCACACCTGTAATCCCAGCACTTTGGGAGGCCGAGGCGGGCGGATCACAAGGTCAGGAGATGGATACTATCCTGGCTAACAAGGTGAAACCCCGTCTCAACTAAAAATACAAAAAATTAGCTGGGCGTGGTGGCGGGCGCCTGTAGTCCCAGCTACTCGGAAGACTGAGGCAGAAGAACGGTGTGAACCCGGAAGGCGGAGCTTGCAGTGAGCCAAGATCGCGCCACTGCACTCCAGCCTGGGTGACAGAGCGAGACTCCGTCTCAAAAAAAAAAAAAAAAAAAAAAGAAATAAAAATGTCTGACTTCTGGCTCACTCCTGAGCTTGAGAAAGCGCTCTTATGTTAAATTAGGCTCACCTGGATACTCTCCGTATCTTAAGATCTGTTATGCCATACAAATTTACATAATCGTGGGAGTGATAAGTCATCATATCCACAGGTTTTGTGAATTAGTTCAGGATATATGAGTGGAGGGGGTATTTTAGAAACCCTGCCTACTACACATACTGTAACAGCTTAGGCGTGGGAAGAAATGTACTCTCATTTTTTGCTAGACTATGATGAATATAAACTCACTGAAGAACAACTTTCTAGTTTCTATTAACAGTGACGTTTCTTGATAACCGTCTAGTGACAAGTGCACAGAACTTTGATCAATTCTCCTTATAGTAATTCTATATTATTCTATAGATATACTCATACATGTGAGAAAAAATATACATGACAACAGTCATCACTACCCTGTTTGTAATTTTAAAAAGATTGCAAACAACTCAAGGTGAATCAGAAGTTCACCAGGTCAATAAATTATTATACATCCACATAATGGAATATTATGCTGTTGTAAAAAATGAAGATACTCTTGATGTACTGATATGACTTCCAAGATGTATTGTTGTGTGAAATAAGCAGTAAAGTAATGATGTAATAGTATGCTACGAGTGATATAAAAAAGAGGGAGAAAATATTCCCCCTTCCCCTGTGCCCCACGGGTACATGTAGCAATGTTTGGAGTTAGTTTGGGTTGTCATAATTGAGGGGAGGGGGATGTGCTACTGACATCTAGTGGGTAAAGGCCAAGGAAGTAGCTAAATATTCTACAATGCAGAGGATAGCACCTTAAAAATATAATTATCTGGTCAAAAAATGTCAATAGTTCTGAGGTTGAGAAATTCTGCTGTAAAACTACCATTTTGAGATTTTCAGAGTCTTGTTGGTTTTAAAGTTTCATGAAAAAGTTTGTGTCTATTTTGCTCTTTCATGTGAGTACTATATAATTCAGCCAAATTCTTTCCTAATTCTTCACATTTCCATACTGTAAAGTCCTGATATTTTAGATTGCTTGTCTTTCTCTCGATTCCTGTAGATGTTATTATCCAACTGTGTTAAAACTTTCTTGTGATAGATTGACTAAAAGTGCCAACATCCTTTCAGGTAGTACGAGAAATGGCCCTGTAGGAGAGTAAAATAATGCAAAAATTACTCTTGTTACTATCAAGTGAGGCCTCTCCTGATGAGAGATACTGCATGAGATGATTGACTTTCAATTGCCTGTTTCACTCAGGAATCTATAATTACTCAGGAACCAGAGGTATACTTGCCATCAGGTATTTGCCCCCAGTGAACATGAGAGGAAAATCGAGGGTCACCACAGTAGTCTAGAGGTAGGAAAGGTTGGCAGGAGCTTTGGATGGCTAAAACAAGGTTTTTCAAAAGTTATGATACTCAATCTAATAGGGTGATATTATCAGAACTGTTCAACTTCATGGGGACATGCCCTTCAGAGCTCCTGTCCTCTGTTGGTGTCTGCGTTGATTAGATTTAGCTGCTCTATAGGGACTCAAACTAATAGTGCATTAAATATGATTTAGTTTCAATTCTCTCTCAAATAATAGTCCCAGCTGGGTTGGTAGTTTTGCTATACAATTTAGTCAAGGCCCAGGCTCCTTTGATCTTTTCACTCTATCTACCTTAAAGTGATCAGGTGGCCCACTACCATATTTACAATGAGCCCAAGAAGCAAGGTAAGAGGGTAGGGAAAGCATCTCCCACCATTGTAAGGCACCACTTTAACATTATAATTCAGAAGTGGCACAAGTCAGTTACACTCACAACGAAACCTTGTTTGCATGGCTATATCTAGCAACAAGAAAGCCTGGAAAATGTAATCAACCTGTGCAGTCATAGGCACATCTAAAAACTCTACCATGAAAAAATAGGAAAAAATGGATAATGTGGCACAGTTAGCAGTCTCTGAAATAATTTCTGTTTGTAGTAAAGCACACTTGTTACTAACATTAGAGAAACGTGTATCCTTTGGCCCTGATCTCTTGAAGCCTTTCCTCATTCATCATATCCTTTGTAAAAACAATGGATTATTTTTCTGGTAATTCATCTTGCTGCCATCCAATTCACGCTATTCTATTCTGTCCAGGCATTAGTCTCATCACGTTATTCTTATTGGCATGGCTTTTTATTATCTAGAAGAACTTTTAATCATATGCTACGTTAGTCAATTGTATTGTACATTACTCACTTTCAAATTATTTCATAAACACATTGATTACTATACTTTTGTATTTTATGTCAATGATTTTTGGGGAACAGGTGGTTTTTGGCTATCTGAATAACTTCTTTAGTGGTGATTTCTGAGATTTTGGTGACCCTGTCACTCGAGCAGTGTACACTGTGCCCAATATGTAGTATTTTATCCCTCACCCTGCTTCTGCCCTTCTCCCTGAATCTCCAAAGTTCATTATATCATTCTTTTTTTTTTTTTGAGACATAGTCTTGCTCTGTTGCCCAGGCCTGAGTGCGGTGGGGCAATCTTGGCTCACTACAACCTCGGCTCACTACAACCTCTGTCTCCTGGGTTCAAGAGAGTCTCCTGCCTCAGATTCCCGAGTAGCTGGGATTACAGGCATGTGCCACCACACTGGCTAATTTTTGTATTTTTAGTAGAGACTGGGTTTCACCATGTTGGCCAGGCTGGTCTTGAACTCCTGACCTCAGGTGATCCACCTGCTTCGGCCTCCCAAAGTGCTGGGATTACAGGCGTGAGCCACCACGCCTGGCCCATTATATCATTGTTGTCTTTGGATCTTCATAGCTTTGCTCTTACTTATAAGCTACTTCATAGCTTTGTTCTTACTTATAAGTGAGAACATAGGATATTTGATTTTCCATTCCTCAGTTACCTCACTTAGAATAGCAGCCTCCAACTCCATCCAAGTTGCTTCAAAAGCCATTATTTTGTTTCGTTTTATGGATGTGTGCCTGGAAGAAATCTTTTTATCCTATTTCAGTAACATCTAAGTCAGTACTCTAACCACTATAGTAGATTTTTCTTGATTGCATGCAGACTGCATTTTAAATGAATTATTTGATCTTTTAAATCATTTTTTTCAGTCCTTTAAGCAGATCTAAAAGTAAATATCCAAACATTCTACTAAGGATAATTTTGCATACTTCCTCATTGTTATCCCTGCCTTGGTGTTCAGAAACTCTACACTTCATTAGAATTTCCTCTAGCTATATATGAAGTAGAGCCTTCGATTTCTAGTTCACATGGCAACGTTTATAGTTATTAGATGAGAGTTATATTTTTTCATAAATTAATTCAGAGTAGAATGGCAAGTCTGAATTGAACATTTAGGACGTCTCTCCTTAACTTCAATGGCCCCGTAATAGTACTGTTCATCATTCACTATAATAATAAAATAAAGTTTAACCTTATTTATAATATATACATTGTTTCAGTAAGAACACCTTCTTTGACTTTTACATACAAGTTCTTGCCAACTATGCTGTCTTGGAAATGTGAACAAAAATGCACATGCATATTTAATCCATGGTATATAATCAACATTATTCTTCATGAAGCCCCCAGAAGATTTTTAAAAAAATATAAATATATATCTATATGTATAACATATAGAATACTATTTATATTTTAATTATGATTATGCAAAATCTCTTGTCATTTTGTGTTATTTGTTCAACTTTAAAGTAATTACATAAATACACATTGTTGAAAATTTGGCTAAAAACAGCTTATATTTCAGTAAAAAGCCTTGAACTCTTAGTCAACATAATACTGGAACTCTGAGCTAAAGCAATCAGACAAGAGAAATAAATGGAATGGAAGAAGTCAAATTATCTCTGTTTGAGATGATATGATCTTATATTTGGAAAAAAAATATGAAGACTCCAGGAAAAAACCTATTAGAACTGATAAACAAATTCAGTAAAATTGCAGGATGCAAAATCAACATACAGAATCAGTAGCATTTCTATATGCCAACAGTGAACAATATGAAAAAGAAATTTAAAACGTAAGCCCACTTGTAATAGCCACAAATAAAATTAAATATCTAGGGATTAACCAAAGAAATGAGAGATCTCTAAAATTAAAATTATGAAATGCTAATGAAAAAAATGAAGAGGACACAAAAAAATGGGAAACTATTCCATGTTCATGAATTGGAAGAATCAATATTGTTAAAATGTCCATAAGACCCAAAGCAATCTGCAGATTCAATGTAATCCCTATCAATATACCAATGACATTCTTCACAGAAATAGAAAAAACAATACTAAAATTTATATGGAACCACATAAGACCCATAGTAGCCAAAACTATCCTAAGCAAAAAGAAAGAAACAGAACGAATCACATTACCTTACTTCAGATTATACTACAGAGCTATAGTAACCAAAGCAGCATCATGATACTGGCATAAAGACAGACACATAGACCAATGGAACAGAAGAGAGAACCCAGAAACAAATCCACATACCTACAGTTAACTCACTTTTGACAAAGGTGCCAAGAACATACACTGGGGAAAAGACAGCCTCTTTAATAAATGGTGCTGGAAAAACTGGATATCCATATGCAGAAGAAAACAAACCCCATATATCTCGTCATATACAAATATCAAATCAAAATGGGTTAAAGACTTAAATTTAAGACTTCAAACTATAAAACTGCTATTAGAAAGCATTGAGAAAACTCTCCAGGGTCCTGTTCTGGGCAAAAATTTATTGAGTAGTACCCCACAAGTACAGGCAAGCAAGGCAAAAATTGACAAATAGGATCACATCAAGTAAAAAAGCTTGTGTACAGCAAAGGAAGTAGTAATCCATAAAGTGAAGAGACAACACACAGAATGGGAGAAAATATTGGCAAACTACCCATCTAACAAGGGATTAATAACCAGAATATAGGCCGGGCGCAGTGGCTCACGCCTGTAATCCCAGCACTTTGGGAGGCCAAGGCGGGTGGATCACGAGGTCAGGAGATCGAGACCATCCTGGCTAACACGGTGAAACCCCGTCTCCACTAAAAAAAACAAAAAATTCTCTGGGCGTGGTGGTGGGTGCCTGTAGTCCCAGCTACTCCGGAGGCTGAGGCAGGAGAATGGTGTGAGCCTGGGAGGCGGAGCTTGCAGTGAGCCGAGATCGCGCCACTGCACTCCAGCCTGGGCAACAGAGCGAGACTCCGTCTCAAAAAAAAAAAAAACCAACAACAACAAAAAAACAAAAAACAAAAAACCAGAATATATAAGGAGCTCAAACAACTCTATAAGAAAAAAAAAAACTAATGATCCAATCATGAAATGAACAAAAACTTGAATAGACATTTCTCAAAAAGAGACATATAAATGGCAGTTACATGAAAAGGTGTTCAACATCACTGATCATCAGAGAGATGCAAATGAAAACTATAATGAGCTATCATCTCACCACAAATAAAATGGCTTTTATCCAAAAGTCAGGCAATAATAAATGCTGGAAGGGAATCCTCATACAGTGTCGGTGGGAATGTAAATTAGCACAATCACTCTGAAGAACAGTTTGGAGATTCCTCAATAAGCTAAAAACTGACCCACCATGTGATCCAGCAATCCCACTGCTGGGTATATACCCAAAAGAAAGAAAATCAGTATATCAAAGAGGCATCTGCACTCCCACGTTTGCTGCAGCACTGTTCACCATAGCTAAGACTTGAAAGCAACCTAAGTGTCCGTCAACAGATAAATGGATAAAGAAAAATGGGGCATTATTTACAATAGCAAAGACCTGGAACCAACCCAAATGTCCAACAATGATAGACTGGATTAAGAAAATGTGGCACATATACACCATGGAATACTATGCAGCCATAAAAAATGATGAGTTCATGTCCTTTGTAGGGACATGGATGAAATTGGAAATCATCATTCTCAGTAAACTATCGCAAGAACAAAAAACCAAACACTGCATATTCTCACTCATAGGTGGGAATTGAACAATGAGAACACATGGACACAGGAAGGGGAACATCACACTCTGGGGCCTGTTGTGGGGTGGGGGGAGGGGGGAGGGATAGCATTGGGAGATATACCTAATGCTAGATGATGAGTTAGTGGGTGCAGCGCACCAGCATGGCACATGTATACATATGTAACTAACCTGCACATTGTGCACATGTACCCTAAAACTTAAAGTATAATAATAAAAAAGAAAAATGGGGTACATATACACAATGGAGAACTATTCAGACATAAAAAAAAGGAACGAGGTCCTGTCATTTGCAACAATGTGGATGGAACTGGAGATCATTATGTCAAGTGAAATAAGCCAGGCACAGAAAGAGAAACATTGCATGTTCTCACTTATATGTGGGATCTAAACATCAAAACAGTGAACTCATGCATAAAGAGAGTAGAAGGATGATTTCCAGAGGCTGGGAAGGGTAGTGGGGGGCACTGGGAGAGGTGGGGATGTTTAATGTGTATTAAAAAATCATTTAAAAGAATGAATAAGACCTACTATTTGCTAGCACAACAGGGTGACTTGACTATAGCCAATAATTACTTAATTGTACATTTAAAAATAACTAAAAGAATGTAATTGAATTGTTTGTAACACAAAAGCTAAATGCTTGAGGTGATGGATACCCCATTCTCCATGATGTACTTATTTCACATTATATGCCTGTATCAAACCATCTTATGTAACCCATACATATATACACCTACTATATACCCACAAAAATTAAAAATTGAAAAAATTAAAAAGTCTTTATATGGCCATTCTTTGAAAATAGAAACTGAACAAGAGAGTTTAGAGCTAAACATGTGATGCAAATATTAGACTATTTCATCTAAAATTAATAGTTTGAGTGGATAAAAGAATATATAAGAAGCCAAGAAGGTTGATGTATAGTTACTAAGGACAATGGATTGAGCTTTAGGCTTGTTGAAGTTGTAGAGCTATGTGACATTCCTCCTTTGTTGATGAGAATACCAACAGAACAGATAAACAAAATTGTTCTTCATTTGATTTTTATTGCCATATCTTTGGATTATACACAGAAGTCCAGACTTGGCTTTTATCCTTGAGAGTAAAAAATTAGGGAGTTTTGAGGCTTCTTCGCAGTTTCCAGTTTTTTCAGAAATTGATTGAGGGGCTTTGTATGAGCTGTGGTCTTGATTCAGTCAAGTTATATGAGCTATTGTTATTTCAATGCTGTAAAATTGTCCTGCTTAGGGGCTCAGGACATGGACAGGATTTGTATTGTGATATGGTAGTAGCGACTAGTATAAAAATTCCAGCCATGATTCACATCTCCCACTTGTTAAACCAAGATCTATAAAATTGTGCAAGATAATGTCGATGGTTTGCATCTATCAATTCCTATGAATTTACAAATAATAATCACCACTTCTGCTGTTTTTCAACTATTGACAGCAGTTCCAAGAAATGTGACTACTTGTCTTTGTATTTAGAACTACTTATTAATCTCTGCATCCTTGTGGAAAATGAAGCAAGAAATTCTTTATCATCTTGGTACTGTGAGAACCTTGTAAAAGTGTTGTGGGAAAGGTTTTACTGTTGAAGAATGACTAACTGTTTGGCTGGCAGATGGAGAGGCCATTCTCCTCAGAGTGAACATAATGTGCAGTAGCAAGGAGTAAATGAAAGCGTGTGGTATATTTTGAAACTCTGAGATAACAGAAGAAGGACGAGGAGAGAGTAGGGACTGGGCAATGTGAATATGAGTTTGTTGGAAAAGTCCTCATCTAGCGGCGAAGACGTGTGATCTCTATCTACACCATTTCACAAGTGAGGACCCTGGAACAGTTAACAAGGTTCCTAAAGCCTCTATATTCAATGTGTGGCCCCGGAACCAGAAGCATTGTAATCACCTGGGAGCTTGCTTGTCATAAATACAGATACTTAGACCTTGCTTCAGACATACTGAAACAGAATCTGCATTTTAACAAAAGACCCAGAGGATTGCTTTTACATTGTGTGTGTGTGTGTGTGTGTGTGTGTGTGCATTTAAAAAGATACAGGTGTCACAATATGCATACTGTTTGGTCAATTTTAAAATTTAATACCGTATAATGGATATCTCTTATGTCAACACAGATCTACGTTATTATTCATCATAAATAAACAGTAAGTTATTGTATCCATCGCTACTGATTGGTATTCATATTAATCCAATATTTTGCTATTGTAAGAAACATTCTGATTCAGAAACGCTGACGTAAAGACCTCTGAGCAGGACATCTAGGAGACACTGACTTTGTTTCTCCTATACTTCTCCCTTTCTGTTATATCTTGCTGCCTTAATAGACCACGTGGGCACATCACTTTCACTGATCTTTTTTTTCTTTGTAAATTTAAATTTTAATTGAATTATAAGGCCAGTTTACAGTGCATCTGTGGGCAGATTTCTTTAAAATGCATGGTACTTTAAACTTTGTCTTACGAGAGGTCCAGGAAAATGCCCACTAAGCCTCTGTGATTTTAATACCGTGCCAGGCCATGGCAAAGTGAGGTGCCTCTGACGTTTGGGCTGCCACAGCGTGTTTTTCAGTTACTCTGGTAACACCTGTGACCTGAGGGTTATTCTATTCGCTTTAGCAACTCGCGCGGGTTGGGAGGCGCCAATGAGAGCAGGGCTTGAAACTAGCGCTTGGCGTCTGATGGTTGCCTAGCGACGGTCGTCGACGCTAATCCTTGGCCAGACCGATCCACATCTGTTTTCTGGCTACCGAGAGGGCAGCCATGAACACCCAAAGGGGTTCCCTCACCATAAACGTCCACAGAGGTTCCCTCGCCATGAGCATCCAAAGGGGTTCCCTCGTCCCCCGGGATATGGATAGCTCGGGGAGAGACATGCAGCTGCGGGTGATCCCGGCTGAGGTGAAGTTCCTGGACACGATGGCCGGGAGGGTGTACCGCCTCCCGATTACTGTGCATAATCTTTGCCGCTGGAACCAGAAAATCCGATTTAAGGAGCCCGTCAAGCCACAGGTGACACACTAAGGGGTGCTGGGAGCGGGACCTTGTGAGAGCGCCTCCTCACACGGCGTCTCTCTTTGCCCCAGGGAGTAGTCATCTGGCTCCTGCCGGGATGGAGGGAGGATTGGGCTTCCCGGGAAACAGTGACAGGTTTCTGTGTGTGTGCTCTTTTTTTTTCTCTTTGTTTTCTGTTTTGTTTAGGATTAGGAGATGGGGAGGGCAGGGTGGAGAAAAGCTGACCTAGAGCCTCCCCATTTCTTCAACCTGGGTTTAGAAACTTGTTAACAATCCCAAAATCTGTGCAACTTGGTTTTATGATTTTGCTGTTGCCTTAAGAATTATGAGAACAAAATTCTCTATTAACTGCCCTTTGAATCATAAAGTGCCTGATAACTCCAGGAACTGTAGGATTAGTGGAAAGGTTCATTATTTCATATTTTAACAAACATTTGTTAAGCACCTACTATATAACAGGTAATAGACATGAGGAATACAGAATGGACACAGCCCTGCCCTCATAGAACTTAGAAACTAATGAGGGGGTTTTAGTACAGATCTAACCATCAAGAAAGTTAATGTTCTGAGAGGGTGTTTCTATCTTCTAATTTAAAGTGGGCAGAATTTCCTCTGTATCTCACTGTGTTATTTTACATCATGTGTGTGAATGGATGGTTATTAGTTCAGTATGATCACATTTTCTCAGGCAAATTTTTGATATAGGAAATGCGATAAGAATTTTTGAAATGTAAGCAATAAATAACTGAAAACTTCAAGAGATATTCCTAATAAAAAGTAGTGTTGAATACAGCTGGACTATATGTGCAGAAAAAAAAGATGTCCGTAATTTTAGATTAAATTTACATATATTTCTTTGTTTATATGTAGAAAAACCTATGTTAATGATTAGAAGAGCAATGAGAAAAAGGACTTCCATGTTCTAATTTTTGCTCTGTTAAAAAAATCGATGTATTATTTACTTACTAAAGTGCACAGATCTCAAAAGTAAAGTTTGATGAATTTACAAAAAAAAAATGTGTGTGTGTAGCTAGATAGCTAGATAGATAATCTCCATTAGCTACCACCTGGATCAAATAATAGAATATGTTCACCACCCCAGAAGATCCCCAGTGCTTCTTCCTTACAGTACCTGGAGTAATCACCCTGTGGAACTGACCACTATTCTGATTTCTAACATGGTAGATTAGTTTGGCCTCTCCTTGGCTTTCATATAAATGGAATCAGGTTTTAATGATTTTCATATTTAAATATTTTTATTAAAAAGTATATCTCAAGAGACTATTAACTCCTCTTTAAATCAAAAAGTACTTGCTTACTCCAGACACTGTAAAATTAGGGAAAGCCTGTGTTATTTCACTACCTTAGCACATATTTATTGAACAATTACATGTGTATCTGAAAATACTTTCTTTTGAAACAAGCTGGTGGTAATAATGTTTGGATGTGGACAACCACTATTTTATGGATGTTCAGGGAACATTTGTGTGGATGGTTTCTGTGCAGTAACAAGAAAAATATTATAATTGGTTTTATTTCAGTTTATATCTAGGATATAATGGAAAACAATTCATTCCGCAAGTCTTGACATTGACAAGAGAACATCTAGATATGCTTAGTAGTTAGAAGCCAATATCAGTGTGAATTTTCCTTTGTTGCAAGACTATGAAATGCACTCCTGATCCTTCATAAAGGGAATTAGATAAATAGTGAAAAGTGCATCTTGTGGGGGTGGGGGATAAGAAAAAGTAAAAACAAGGTGCTGTGGAAAGCTCATTGTCATCATCACTATTATAATTACTCAGAAAATGATTCCTCTAACATACAGCAGTGCTTGTTTTTCACCCAGACTCAAGAACCTGCATTGACCCTATGTATTGAATATCCACTATGTGTCATAGATTGCTGGTAGAAAAATAAGAAGACACATACTTTATCTTCAAAGAAAATAGAATTGATAGTACTATTACTGATTTTCAATAACATCCTTCAATCTCACGAACACTATCCATCTAAGAGTGTTTTTATGGCTTGTGTGGCCTCTGGTCTGGTCAGACCAGCCTTACTCATACCTGCCCCCTCTCCCTTATGACTCAGACTTCTTTTCCTTCTCACCCACATTTTCATACCCTGTCATCTGCAAAAATCATCCCTTTCCAAATCCCATCCATCTTTTAAGGTCAATGTGAGTTCTCATTTTCTCTAAGAAGTCTGTTATTATTTTATCCCCAAATTATTTCTGTCTTACTGGATACCATTTTCATTTACAGACATTCCTTATAGTTTGAATTTGTGTCCCTATGCCTCTTGTTAAATGTTAGTACTGCCTCCATTTTCAGCTCATAAACTGCTAAGAGTAGGGATGGTGCCTTGCACACATTTGCATCTCACTAAGAGTGCTCAGCAACATGCAGTTTGACCAAAAGCACATGGTTCTGAAGTATTGGTTTTCCTTCTTGAAACTATAGGTTACTTACAAGAAGATAGTCAAACCTGATATGTGGACTTCCAACACCCAAAGGCTTATGTGGAAAATATTGTATCCCTTGTTTCCTTCTGTTCTATAAATTGCAGGAGGGTTGAGAGTTCGAATGTGGTAGTTAGGAGGTATCAGCATTGTTTGCTGAAAGCATGAAGCTCCCAGATCAGTGTTACTTCCAAATCACTCCACTTCTCTATATCCTTAATTGCTGCAAAGCACTATTTAGACTCAGCCTCACATTAGAATCCCTGAATAATCATTTTCAACATAACCTCCATTGTTTCTGATTGAAGACTCTTGCCCAGGGAGGCTGGCTTATTATCTGCTTTCTGAGAGACTATTTTGCTTATTCTTGTTTCTGCTTGTGTCTGAGATATTTTTACACCTATAATGAGCACCTTCCTCGCTTCTTCTCCACCTTTAATGTCCATTCTCTAAGACTAGGCCAGGTACACTCCTTTCTAGCCCACAATAATCATGTCCTCTCATGGATTTTCTTGACACTTATGTCTCTATCACTCATATGGTGCTTAACTAGTCCCTGGCTTATATTTAATTTTCAAGGGGTTTGTAGTCTGCTTCCTTAAAGAGATTATGTATTCAGGAGAGGGACTCTTTCTAGTTGAAGGGGAGGAAGTGCTTATGATTTAGAGTCAGATAGATATGTTTTTGAGTCTTCACTTCCTGAGTGACTTCAGACGTTGATTATACTTTACATGTCCCAGTTCTCTCATCTATATACTGAGAGCCTTAATATCAGCCTCACAGGACTGTGGAAGTGTATTTACATAAGATAATACATGTAAAATGCTTGACACATTATAAATGCATAATAGATATTATTTCTCTTTTTTCTCCCTTTATATTTTTCCTGGCATCTAGCAAACGTCTTACTAGAACAAAAGTGTTTTTATCCTCTTTGTTGTATTCTTCTTTTATTTTTCCTCCAAGTTATGAAGCTCAAATTCCCATGGATAAAGCATATAAAATATACATATGAGGGCCGGGCACGACGGCTCATGCCTGTGATTCCCAGCACTTTGGGAGGCCGAGGCGGGCAGATCACGAGTTCAAGAGATTGAGACCATCCTGGCCAACATGGTGAAACCCCGTCTCTATTAAAAATACAGAAATTAGCTGGGCATGATGGTGCACACCTGTAGTCCCAGCTACTCAGGAGGCTGAGGCAGGAGAATTGCTTGAACCTGGGAGGTGGAGGTTGCAGTGAGCTGAGATTGCACCACTGCACTCCAGCCTGGCGACAGAACGAGAATCCGTCTGAAAAAAAAAAGTGTGTATATATATATGTGTGTATATATGTACATATACGTATATATGTACATATATACGTATATGTATACACATATACGTGTATAGGTACACACATGTGTGTATATGTACACACATGTGTGTATATGTACACACATGTGCGTATATGTACACGCGCGTGTATATGTACACATATGTGCGTATATGTACACACATGCGTGTATATGTACACACATGCGTATATATGTACACACATGCGTGTATATGTACACACATGCGTGTACATATGTGCACGCATATGTGTACATATGTGCACGCATATGTGTACATACGTGCACGCATATGTGTACATACGTGCACGCATATGTGTATATACGTGCACGCATATGTGTATATATGCACATATATGTGTATATATGCACATATATGTGTATATGTATTATGTATGTATATGATTGAGCAACATTTTTATTAGGTTGTTCTTCCTTTTTTCTGTATTCAGATTTTAAGCTTCTTAGAATAGAAGCCACGTTAGTTCTATAAGTATCTTATATTTTTAAAGTAGTCCATCGGCATTTATATGTTTCTTAGCTACTTGCATTGTCAGATTCAAGTTGTGTACTCTTGAAAGCATATCTTAAATATTTAGAATCAGATAGGTATAAACATGAGCATTAAGTCTTTGCCTTTAGGTACATAAGACAAATATCACTTGCTCTCACTTACATGTGAAAGTAATAAATAAATTAATTAATAAGTAATAAATAAAAAATTAGCTGGGCGTGGTGGCGGGTGCCTGTAGTCCCAGCTACTCGGGAGGCTGAGGCAGGAGAATGGCGTGAACCCCAGGGGGTGGAGCTTGCAGTGAGCAGAGATCACGCCACTGCACTCCAGCCTGGGCAACAGAGTGAGACTCCATCTCAAAAAAAAATAATAATGTATATCTCAAAATTGCTAAAAGAATGGATTTTAAATGTTCCCAGTACAAATAAATAAGTGATGTGATGGATATGTTAATTAGCCTGATTTGCTCATTCCACAATGTATACCTGTATTACTACATCATATTGTAGTCAACGAATATATACAATTATTTGTCAATTAAAAATAAAATTAAAATTAGAAAGTCTTTGGCATTAGGGCAGGAATAGAGCCTGTATTTTGATAATAATATAACACTCCTAACTATAGTTGCTAACGTTATTTATTTATTTATTTTTTGAGACCGAGTCTTGCTCTGTCACCCAGGCTGGGGTACAATGGCATGACCTCGGCTCACTGCAATCTCCACCTTCTGGGTTCAAACAGTTCCCCTGCCTCAGCCTCCTGAGTAGCTGGGACTACAGCTGCACACCACCACGCCCGGCTAGTTTTTTGTATTTTCGTAGAGAAGGGGTTTCACCATGTTGGCCAGGATGGTCTCGATCTCCTGACCTCATGATTCGCTGGCCTCCACCTCCCAAAGTGCTGGGATTACAGGCGTGAGCCATTGTGCCCAGCCATGGTATTTTTTTTTTATAAGGAGTTAAGATGTATAATTTGACTCTCTTTCTCCCACTGAAGTTCAAACTGATGTTGACCAGTCTGGATAAAGAACTTGCTTCTGGCCTTCAGATGACAGCTATGGTGGAATATCATCCTGATAAAGACGAAGACACTTTTGACCGACTACTTATTTCAATAGAAAATAAAACAACAGAAATTCCTCTAATTGGGTATGTAATCTTCATAGTTCATGCTGACATTTTGAATACTCTTTAAATAAAAATGAGGGTCAAAGTAATATTTTGTATTTTTTCTGACATAGTTTCCTGACAGTTGAACTTAAAGGACACATTTTTAGAAAATAGTAGTGTTTGTAAGAAATGAAACCTCATTCTCTGTTATTTTTATTAAAAAAAGACATTCAACAATTGAATGTATTAATAATTGAATTTTTGCAAACTTGTATTCACATTTTAATTTAATTTTAAAGTATTGTCAGGTTCACTTCACTAAATTTTAAATTAGGCAAATGTTTGGTGTCAAAAAAATCAAAATGCTGTTCTTCTGAGACTGGTTGAAAAATATGGATGGATGTAAGTATAAAAAAGAGCTAAGTGACTGACTTGGTTGTTACAAATTATTTATTTAACCAGGATGAATGATGATTCATTTGTTGTTTTTTAATATTAAAAAGTATATTTCTGTTCATCATAAATTTATCTATCAAAGTTAGTGTTAAAATTTAAAGTGTTTCTTTATTTATATACATACATGTATGATCCTCCTTTTCCCCAGCAGAATGTGGTTTCCATAGGTGTTTTCTTTTGCCTCTATTTGCCCACCACCTACAGAATTAATTTGGAATATTTTCTGCGGATTACATGGTATTAGATATATACCTTTTACAAAATTCCCTTCTATTCAGGCTGGGTGCAGTGGCTCATGCCTGTAATCCTAGCACGTAGCACTTTGGGAGGCCAAGGCGGGTGGATCACTTGAGCTCAGGAGTTGGAGACCAGCCTGGGCAACATGGTGAAACCCCACCTCTACAAAAAATACAAAAAAAAAGAAAAAAAAACCTGGGAGTGGGGGCGCATGACTGTAGTCCCAGCTACTTGTAGGGCTGAGGCAAGAGGATCACTTGAACCCAAGAGGTAGAGGCTACAGCGAGCCGAGATCACGCCACTGCACTCCAGCCTGGATGACAAAGTGAGACCCTGTCTCAAAAAAAAAAAAAATTCCCTTTCTTTTTCATTTCTATAAACTGAATTTAGATCCTCAATTATTTTGTTTCTTTGTGTTGTTGAGAAGTTCTGATTTAGCACATCATCCCATTTTTGCATAGGAATCAAACAGTAGACACATGGTAGGAAAAAAAAAAGCTATTAACCCAGTATAAATATTTAATTCGTGTTTTGCAGTTTAAGTAGAACCATTTTGTATGCATTCTGCACTTTGACATATCTATGACTGGCACTCAGATTTGCTTGTTTGTGGTATGTATGGAGAGACAGGTTGAAGATGCTTCTGTCCTTGAAAACAGAGATTTTTTTCTTGTTTCCAGAGTATATGCCCTCTCTCATCAGAAGTCTGTTTCTCACCATGGTTGCAATATAAGAAGAGCACTGCCCTTCTTTTGGTGTGATGGACAGGGTTGAAGGAAGGGGTGTGTGTGTGTGTGTATGTGTGTGTGTGTGCATGTGTGTTATTAATTTCTACACATATTTTATCACCTGTGTAGGTTCTTGTATCCACCACCACAGTCAAGATAGTGAACAGTTCCAATACCACAAGAAAGTCCCTCCTGTTGCTTTATTACAACTGTATCTACTTCCCTTCTGCCTCACACCCACGAACCCTAAACTGTGGATACTGCTAATCTGTCTTCTACATCTCAAATTTTTGTCATCTCAAATATATTACATAAATTGAATCACACACTATGTAGCCTTCTGTTTTTTTCTTGCAGCAAAATTTCTTGCAGCAAAATCTTGCAGGAGATTCAGCCAAGTTGTTGAATGTATCAATATTTTGCTCCTTTTTATTGCTGAGTAGTATTCTATTTTATATATATGTATATATATATATATCACAATTTGTTTAACAATTGACCTGTTGAAGAACAAAGGGACAGATTCCAGTTTTTAGCTATCACAAATAAGCTGCTTTAATATTCTTGTACAAGTTTTGTCTGAGCATAAGTTTTTATTTTTTCTGGGATAAATGCTCATGAGTGTAATTGTAGGGTCATATAGTAATTACATGTTTTGTTTAACAGAAAATCCCAAATTGCTTTTCAGAGCGCCTGTACCATTTTACATTTCAAAGAGTGATACATGAGTAATCCACTTTTACGGTATCTTTGCCAGTATTTTTTGCTTTCATCACTATTTAAAAATTTTAGCTATTCTGATAGATATTTAATGGAATCTCTCCATAGTTTTAATTTGCATTTCCCCAATGAATAATGATGTTGACAACATATTTTCAGGTGCTTCTTTGCCATCTGAGTACCCTCTCTAGTGAAATCTCTGTTAATGTGTTTTTCTCATTTTCTGATTACATTGCTCTTTATTATTGAGTTTTACAATTTCTTTGTATATTCTGGATACAAGTCTTTTGATGGTTATGTGGCTTGCAAATATGTTCTCCCAGTTTGAGGTTTGACTTTTCATCCTTTTAACCGGGTATTTTGTAGAACAAAAGGGTTTTTTTTAAAACGTTCAATAATGTCCAATTTATCAATTTTCCTTTAATTAGTACTGCTTTTAGTGTTAAGTCTAAGAACTCTTTGCCTAATCCTTGATCATAATGGTTGAAGATTTTCTTCTATTTTTAACTTTTAAAGTTTTACATTTAAGTCTATGATATATTTTGAGTTAATTTTTGTATAAAGTGTGATTTACATTGAGGTTCTAATTATTGCCTATAGATGTTCAATTGCTCTGACCAAATTTGTTGAAAAAGCTATTTTCCTCCATTGAATTGTGTACCCTTGAAAAAAATCACTTCAACATAATCTGCATTGGTCTATTTCTGTGTTCTGCATTTTTTTCCATTCATCTGTGTATCCATACGTTTGCCAACATCATGCTACCTTAATTACCTTTGCTATATAGTAATTCTTAATATCATGTAGAATAATTCCTCACGTGTTATTCTTCTTTGTCACCATTAGTTTAGTTATCAAAATATCTCTACCTTTCCATGTAAATTTTAGAATAATCTTTCTGAGCCTGCCAAAAAAAAATAACTTGCTGGGCTTTTGAGAATAATTGAGCTTAGCTTATAGATCAATTTGAGGGAAATAGACATCTTTACTATAGTAATTCTCCCCAAACATGAATGTGCTATGTCTTTCCATTTATTTGGGTCTTCTTTGATTTCTTTTATCACTATTTTGTAATTTTCAGCCCAGAGATTCTCTACATGTGTTGTTAAGTGTATAACTATTTCATTTTCTTTGGAGTGATTGCAAATAATATTGTGTTTTTAATTTTGGTTACTGCATATTTCTTGTTGCTATATACAGAGAAGTGATTGATTTTTGTTTGTTGACATTGTATCCTCTGACCTTGCTGAACTCCCTTTTTAGGAGGTTTTTGTATGTTTTTTAGATTCCTTGCCATCTTATATGTAGATAATCGTGTCATCTGTAGACAGGGATAATTCGTTTGTGTGTTTTTTCCCATTCAAAAGCATATGCTTTTTACCTTTTTTTCTTTCTTTATTTCCATGGCTATAACTTTCAGTATTATGTTGTGTAAGAGTGGTGAAGCTGGGCTTGGTGGCTTACGCTTGTAATCCCAGCACCTCGGGAGGCTGAGGCAGGCGGATCACTTGAGGCCAGGAGTTCGAGACCAGCCTGGCCAACATGGAGAAACCTCGTCTCTACTAGAAATACAAAAATTAGCTGGGCGTGGTGGTGCACACTTGTAATCTCAGCTACTTGGAAGGCTGAGGCACGAGAATCACCTGAGCCTGGGGGGTGGAGGTTGCAGTGAGCTGAAATCATGCCAATGCACTTCAGCCTGGGTGACAGAGTGAGACTCTGTCTCAAAAAAACAAAACAAAACAAACAAACGAAAAAAAACAGTGAGACATCCTTTCCTGACGATTTTAGCTGTCAGTATTTTTGGATGGCCTTTATCAAGTTGAAGTAATTCCCAACTATTCTAAATTGCTAAGAGTTTTTATTATAAAGGAGTGTTAAATTTTGTCAGATGCATTTTCTGTGTCAATTTACATGATCATATTTTTTTTCCATAACTTAGTGATATGATGGATTACATTGGCTAATTTCTTAATGTTGAATCAGTCTTGCCCTTGTATACATGAAATAAATCCATTTTAGTCATCATGTATCATTCTTTTTATATATCCTGGAATTTGATTTGCTCATGTTTTATTAGGGATTATTGTGTCCCAGTTTATTAGTGATATTGGTTTATAGTTTGATTGATTGATTGATTTGTTTGCTTTTTTTAATTGTCATTGTATGGTTTAGCTATCAGGATAGTGCCAGCCTCATAAAATGAATTTGGAAATGCTCCCTCTTCTATATTCTAGAAGAGCTTATTTAATATTGATAGCAATTATTTAAATGGTAGAATTCTCTAGTGGAACTGTCTGGCCTGGAAATTTTTCTTTCAGAACGTTTTAAATTATGAATTTAGTTTTTTGATGCTTATAGGGCTATTCATACTGCCTATATTATTATGTTGTTACTGTAGTTTCTCATTTCCATGGAATTCTTCCAATTCTAAGTTGTCAAATTTATTATTTTAGAGCTGTTAGAAATTTTTTCTGATTATTTTTAAATAAATAATAAGCTGCTGCATCTGTAGTGATATCCTTTCTTTCATTTCTGATGTCGAACATGTGTGTATTTTGTCCTTTTTAAAAGTATTGCTAGTGGTTTATCAACTTTATTGATTTTTTTTCCAAAGAATCAGCTTTCTATCATTGACTTTCATTTTATTTTAAATTCCGTTGATTGCTGCTCTCTATTATTTCTTTTCTTCTGTTTGATTTGAATTAATATTGCTCTTGTTCTAGTTTTTGATATTGGAAATTAGATAATGAGTTTGAGAAAATTTCTCATTTCTAATGTAAGCATGTAATGTTATAAATGACCCTCAGCACTGCTTTAGCTGTGTCCTACAAATTTTTATATATTTTTATTTTGACTCAGTTCTATGTATTTAATTTTTTTAAAGGTTCTCTTTGACTCCTGGATTATTTAGAAGTGTGTTAATTTCTACAGGTTTATTATGGACATATTTATGATCGTTATTCCTTTCTGGTAGATTGATCCTTTTATTATATATAATATCCCTCTTTGTGCATGGTGATTTTCTTGCACTGAAGCCTCCAGTAGATATTAATGTAGCTTTTTCCACTTTTTTTTCTAAGTAAAATTTGAATACTATGTTTTTTCCTATTCGTTTACTTTCACCCTACTATGGCCTTGAATTTAAACTGAGTTTTTTCTAAGCAGCAGCATATAGTTGGGCAATGGTTCTCTTCCCCATATTTTTGACCTCTGTCTTTTGATTGTTGTATCTAGGCTATTTATATTTAAGTTAATTTGTATATGCTATAATTTGTCTGCTTGTTTATTATTTGTTTTCTCATTGTTCTCTTTGTTTCTCATACTTCTGTTTCTCATTTTTGCATTCCTGTAGGTTAATTGAAGGTTATTTTAGGATTGCATCTTGATTTATTTATACTGTTTTGTGTGCATCTCTTTGCATAATTATTGTAGTGGTTTTTCTGGATACTTCAATATGCATACATGATATAATATTCTAGTGGCATAAACATTTTGTCACTTTAAGTGAAGTGTAGAAGCTTCATTTCCATTCGAGTCTTTTTTTCTTTCCCTACTTTTAAATATTACTGTCTTGAATATCTAAGGGTGTTATGATTCTTGTTTTCATCATCAAATATAATTTATAAAACTTATGAGGGAAAATATAGCTGATTGTATGTAGCTAGTGTTTTGCTATTTCCATTGCTCCTCCCCCTCTCCCTCCCTCCCTCCTTTCCTTCCTTCTTGGCTTCCTCCCTCCCTCCCTCCCTCCTTTCCTTTCTTCCTTCCTTGCTTCCCTCCTTTCTCTTTTTTGAGGCAGGGTCTTCCTCTGTTGCCCAGGTTGGAGTTCAGTGGTGTCAACATGGCTCACTGCAACCTCAACCTTCTGGGCTCTAATGATCCTCCCACCTCAGCCCCCCAAGTTGCTTGGACTACAAACATGCACCACCAAGCCTGGCTAATTTTTTCTTTCTTTCTTTCTTTCTTTCTTTTCTTTTCTTTCTTTCTTTTTTTTTTTTTTTTTGAGATGGAGTCTCCCTCTGTCGCCCAGGCTGGAGTGCAATGGCGCAATCTCGGCTCACTGAAACCCCCACCTCCCAGGTTCAAGTGATTCTCCTGCCTCAGCCTCCTGAGTAGCTGGGATTACAAGCACCCGCCACCACGCACTTTTAATTTTTTGTAGAGGTGGGGTTTCACTATGTTGTGCAGGCTGGTCTGAAACTTTTGGGCTCAAGCAATCCTCCCACCTTGGCCTCCCAAAATGCTGGGATTACAGGTGTGAGCCACCATGCTCAGCCTGCTCCATTTTTTTCTTTCTGATACTCCAAGGTTCTCTCTTTTATTATTTCCTGACTTTCTGAAGAACTTTATTATATATTTTTTTTGAGACGCATCTCACTCTGTCATCAGGCTGGAGTGCAGTGGCGTGATCTCGGCTCACTGCAACCTCTGCCTCCTGGGTTCAAGTGATTCTCCTGCCCCAGCCTCCTGAGTAGTTGGGATTACAGGCACGTGCCACCATGCCCAGCTAATATTTGTATTTTTAGTAGAGATGAGGTTTCACCAGGTTGGCCAGGATGGTCTCAGTCTCTTGACCTTGTGATCTGCCCGCTTTGGCCTCCCAAAGTGCTGGCATTCAGGTGTGAGCTGCCATGCCTGGCCATATTTAATTTTTATGGGTGCATAGTATGTGTATATATTTAAGGTTTACATGAGATATTTTGATACAGGCATGCAATGACTAATAATCACATCAAGATAAATGAGGTATCCATCACCTCAAGCATTTATCCCTGTGTTACAAATAATTCAGTTATAGTCTTTTAGTTATTTTAAAATGTACAATTAAATTATTTTTACTGTGGTCATCTTGTTGTGATAGTAAATACTAGGTCTTATTATTTATTCTTTCTAATTATATTTTTGCACGCATTAACCCTCCCCCTTCTTCCCCACCCCTAATTACCCTTCCTAGCCTCTGGTAACCATCCATCTACTCTCTATCTTCATGAGTTCAATTGCTTTAATTTTTAGATCACACAAATAAGTGAGAAATAGAATGCTTGTCTTTCTATGCCTGGCTTATTTCACTTAACATAATGACCTCCAGTTACATCTATGTTGTTGTAAATGACTGGATCTCATTTTTTATGGCTAAATAGTACTTCATCGTGTATATGTAGCACATTTTCTTTATCAGTTCATCTGTTGATGGACACTTGGGTTGCTTCCAATTCTTGGCTACTGTGAATAATGCTACAATAAACAGGAGAGTGCAGATATCCCTTCAATACACTGATTTATTTTCTTTGGGTATATACTGAGCAGTGGAATTGCTGGATCTTAATGGTGGCTCTATTTATAGTTTTTTGAGGAGCCTCCAAACTGTTCTCCTTTGCTTTGTGGTTGTACTAACTTACATTCCTACCAACAGCGTATGAGGGTTACCTTTTCTCCACATCCTTGCTAGCATTTGTTACTTCCTAACCTTTGGATAAAAGACATTTTAATTGGGGTGAGATGATATCTCATTGTAGTTTTGATTTGCATTTCCCTGATGATCAGTGATGTTGAGCACTTTTTCATGTGACTGTTTGCCATTTGTATGTCTTCTTTTGAGAAATGTCTATTCAAATTTTTTGCCCATTTTTAAATTTAACTATTGGTTTTTTCCTAGAGAGTTGTTTGAGGTCCTTATATATTCTGGTTATTAATCCTTTGTCAGATGTGTAGTTTGCAAATATTTTTCCCATACTGTGGGTTGTCTCTTCACTTTGATGATTGTTTTCTTTGCTGTGCACAAGCTTTTTTACTTGATGTGATCCTGTTTGCCAATTTTTGCTTTGGTTGCCTGTGCTTGTGGGGTGCTACTCAAGAAATCTTTGCTCAGTCTAATGTTCTGAAGAGTTTTCTGGGTGGGTCCAGGGGTACCATCGAGGAACAAGGGACTGGGGTAAGGTACCTTGGAAGTCTACCTATTGTACTGTGGCTGAGCTGGTACTCAAACCACAAGACAATGTTCTTCCCAGTCTTTCCTTCCCTTTCCAGAGGCAGAGGCGCCTCACCCTATGGCCACCACCACCACTGGCCCACAGGGAGTACTGCCAAGCTTACTACTGATGTTCTCTTAAGGCCCAAGGTCTCTTTAGTCAGCTTGTGGTGAATGTTATTTGGCCTGGGACTCATCCTTCAGGTCAGTAAACTCCCTTATGGCCCAGGGCAGGTCCAGAAATGCCATCCAAGAGTTAAGGCCTGGAATCAGGGTCCCCAAAGGCCTGCTTGGTGTTCTATACCTCTGTGGCCAAGCTGATACCTAAGGTACTAGATACAACCCTTTTACTTTTCCCTCCACTTATGTCAGGTGGAAGGAGTCTTGCCCTGTAGCCACCACAGCTGGGAATGTGCTGAATCTCACCTGAAGCCAGCAAGTTTCCAAGTGTCACCCAAGGCCCATGGCACACTACTTAGGTATCACTGCAGGTTACTCAGGGCCCAAGGGCTCTTTAGTCAGCAGGTGATGAATCTTGCCAGGATTGGATCCTTCCCTTCAAGGCGATAGGTTTCCTTCTGGCCCAGGGTGTGTCTAGAAATGTTATGTGTGAGCTAGGGCCTGGAAAGGTGGCCTCACGCCTCTGACCGGTGCTCTATCCTACTGTGGCTAAGCTGGTATACAAGATTCAAGACAAAGTCCTGTTTATTCTTGCCTCTTCTCTCCTCAAGTAGAAGGAAGGGGTCTCTTTTGGAGCCATGAGCTATGCAGCCTGGGGTTGGGGAAAGGGTTGGCACAAGCACTCCCCTAGCCACACCAGCTGGTGTCTTAGTAGGTTGTGTGTCTCCCCATGTCCACTGACTTTGACCCCAGTTTAACACTAGAACTCATCTAGAAGTTGCAGTCCTTGTGGCCTAGACTGCCTTTCAAGTTAATCTATGGTCCCAGAGCATGTTAGCTCATGGTGGCAAGGCTTGCTAGAACTCAAGTCGTGACCACTGGGATAGGTGATTCCTCTCTGGCTAGTGCTGGTTTAAATGTTCCCTCCATGGGCAGGCATCAGCTTAGTTCCCCTGTTTTACTTTCTGCTGTGACAGGGCAGCAGTGAGTTCAATGCAGTGACTCACAATTGCTGTGATCTTCCTCCCTCAAATGCACAGATTCTCTCTCCATGCCATGCTGCTACTGCTGGGGGTTGGGGAGGGTTGACAGAGGTGATTCAAAACTGTGTTTCCTACACTCTTGAATGCCTCTTTCAGTGATATGAAGTTAAACCAGGTACTGTGAGTGCTCACCTGATTTTTGGTTTTTACGAAGTTGCTTTTTTTTTAAATATAGATAGTTGTTAAATTGGTGTCCTTGTAGGAGGGATGATAGGTGGAGCCTTCTATTCAGCCTTCTTCCTCTGCCCACTTGAAGAATTTTTTTAGGTGATCTTTAAGGGGGTGTTTGCTAGTGACAAGTTCCTTTAGTTTTTCTTTGTCTAATGTCTGTATTTCCCCTTCATTATCAAACATTGTTTTAACAGAAATCGAGTTTTCAGTTGACAGTTTTCTTTTTCTTTCAGTACTTGAAAAATATTGTGACACTTCCTTCCGGACTCCATGGAGTCAGATGTGATACGTGCATTCATTTAATTTGGTGTTTCTCTATATGGAACACATTCTTTCTCTCTGGCTGATTTCATGATTTTTGTTTTTTATCTTTTGTTTTCGAAAGTTCAATTATGATATGCCTTTACATGATTTTCTTTGAGTTTATCAGGTTTGGGTTCACTCAGCTTTTTTGAATTTGTATGTCAGTGTCTGTTGCCAAGTTTTGGAAGTTTTAGCCATTATTTGCATTTAACTATTATTTCAGCCCCATTCTCTTTCTTCTCTTCTTCTGAGACTTTAACGATGCAAATATTGGATCATTTGTTATTGTCCCACAGGCCTCTGAGACTTTGCTCATTTTTTTCTCTTTCTCTGTCAGTCTTTGTCAAGTCTGGGTGAATTCTATTAATCGAGCTTCCATTTCACTCATTTTATCTTCTGTTATCTCCATCCTGGTATTGTGTTCATCACTATGTTTTTAGTTTGGTTGTTGTATTATTCAATTCTATAATTTCCATTTGATTCTTTTTTATAACTTGTATTTATTTGCTGAGATTTTCTATTTATTCATTAGTTTCAAAAAAACTTGAAATTGCTTGTTGCAGCATTTTTTTTTTTGGCAGTTGCTTTAAAATCCTTGCTAGATAATTTCAACCTGAGGTTCATCTGGTTGACATCTGTTGATTGTCTGCTCTCATCAAAATCGTTATTTTTTTGGTTCGTGATATGACAGGTGATTTTTGATTGAATGCTAAATTTTTTTTTCTGTTATGTTAGGAGACTCTGGGTCTTATTTAAATCTGTTATTTTAACAGGCACACACGCCATTTATGTTCAGCATGTTTTTCTTAGCCTATTTTTTATGCTGTGGTTGTGATGACAATTTAGTTTTCAGTATGTTTGTGGTATTATTTTGATCCATTTTATTTATATGTTATCACTACCGCTCCCACTGTCTTCTGCTGGTGCTTCCTGAAGGAGTGGAGGCATTTTTTTTTCCCAGGCCTGGCTGCCACACGTCTCTTGATAGAGGAGAAATGTGGTGAGAACGCTATACAAGTACCCCCCTGGCTGCCCAGGTCTTCTGAGCAGATAGAAAAATCTGACTTATGGGGCAAAGAAGTTTGTTGTACTGGGCCAGTTGCTGTATCTAGATCTCTTGCAAGTCCCGCTTACCTTTCCAGTGTCCCTGAGTGAAAAAGGAAAGGTTTGAGCCAGCAGTGACAAAGAGGCTTTTCAGATATAGCTGCTTGCAATTGCTGTTTTTTTTTTTTTCCTGGTTTCCTCAAACTACCTTGGTGTCTTTGGACAGAAAACTCCTGAGAAAGAGAACTCCTCTTCTGCAGGATCTCAGGCCTGGAGTAGAAGGAGAGTGCTTCCCCTTGTCACTTATGATTGGTATACTTCTTAATTGATCCCCAGGCTGGCATTGTCTGGCTCACCTGGTGTGTTCAGCGGGGCTCCTGTTTGATCCAGAAAAAGAATGATTCTAACTAGGTCAGCGGGCAAAGAATACTGGGTCTGCGTGGCCTTTCTCTGTTGGTTGGGGAATTGTAAGACACCCTGCTGCTATTGTTCCTCCAGTCCCAGAGTTCTAAATCAGCCAGTTCTCCTTTTCACCACCTTTCATCATTCTCTTTTGCTTGCCTCGTGTACCATTTTCAGGGTTTATAGTTGTGTTTAGTAGAAGGAACAGGAAAAAATAGGTTTATGCTATTTTTTCTGGACCAGAAGTTTGTATTTGTTTGTTTCTCTCCATTAGATTGTAAAATTCTTGAGGTCCAGGGGAGTTTTATTTTTTTCTATAATCTAAATTGTATATACTCAGTGAATGTTTTGTGAATAAAGTTAGTCCAACTGGATCTGAACTACTCCCTAATGGCATGACTGGAATGTGATTAAAAAAACTGTGTTGGAGTGAGCACATTTATTTTTACTTCAGAGTTTCTGTATATGGATCAGACATGTAATGAACCTTCTATTTGTTATGGAGTGAACCCTGAAAAAAGAAGAAAGAAAACAGAAACTACATGTTTGATTTCTACATTTTCGTACATCAGCCTGGACTTCCAAAGTGCCCTAGTTGGTAGATGATATAATTAGTGATTTTCAGAGCTTTTCTTTTATGTGTCTCCCAAAACTATGACCTTCTTTTATATTTAAAAATATCTACGATTTTCATCATTAGTTTGAACACTTGTAAAGAGGTAATGGCTTATATATAGTAAGTGTTACGATTTAAAAATAAAATACTTATATGCCTTTTTAAAATGTATCCAATAGAATGAAAATATCAATAATATGTTAGCAGGTGAAAAAATTACCTCTTTTCTTTTCCTCTTAAATTTGTAGCTCCATTCCATTTTTCACCACAGCATCACATCCTAATGTATTACATTTTTATGCTTAGAAGTTTTTTTCATGATCACCAGGAATAAAGTGCATAGGCAATTTGTCTATAGTTTATGTCTATATATGTATATGTACATATGAACCTATGTGTGTGCATCAAATAAACAGCTATGTGTTTAAATATACTTGCTATAGTCATAAATCCATGCATATTTTTAATAATTCTTATAAATGATATTATTAATACAAATTGATTTAAACTCCATATATCAAACTAAGTTTGATGAGTTTTTTTTTTCAACAGAAAAGCAAAGTATTACTGGAAATATTTATAATCAGATGAATGGAGCATTTTAAACTTTTATTTAGTTAGCATGTTTATGGATGATAGCTACTTATTGCTTATGTGAATCCCACATGCATTTTATCCCTATTTAAAATTTTTTGATATGGATGCTGAGAGAAGTTGTCTCCATAATGAGTAGATTGGAATGAAAGGATTTTATTGTAGTAATGTCTCTCAATTTTTTCAACTCTGTAAAGTTATAGGGTAAAATTACAGCAGTTGTTTATCAAGTGTTATTTTTAACAATGTGTCAGCTACGTCAGTTGTATTCCCCTCTTTTAATGTTGATGAAAGGAAACTGGATAAACACATTTATGTAAATGGATTTGTTACCTAGTAATTTTGGTCACTCACTTTATCAATATCAACACCAATATTTTCAATTGTCCCTTAGTTTCGTGTCCCAGAGATGTTTCCACTCCAAAGCAATGCATCACCATTAAATTAAGAAAAGATGACATCTATTTCTCCTTTTGTATAAATAAATGGGAGAGGAATTGTGAAAAATGGGCTGAGAAAACAAAATATGCATAGACCTCTTTGTTCTATTTGTATCAGCAAATATACCTAATGAGATAGTAAAATGAGAAGATGCCTTTATACCATTGGAAGGTATTGTTTACCTATTAGGGCATCCCTGAGTTTAATGACCACTTGTACTTAGCCTTGTTGTGTTTGTCATTCTCTTCTTGTCTAGAGATTCCTTATACTATTGTCCTTATTTTTTAAAATTTAATTTAATTTTATTATTATTATACTTTAAGTTTAAGGGTACATGTGCACAATGTGCAGGTTAGTTACATATGTATACACGTGCCATGCTGGTGTGCTGCACCCATTAACTCGTCATTTAGCATTAGGTATATCTTCTAAAGCTATCCCTCCCCCCTCCCCCCACTCCACAACAGTCCCCAGAGTGTGATGTTCCCCTTCCTGTGTCCATGTGTTCTCATTGTTCAATTCCCACCTATGAGTGAGAATATGCAGTGTTTGGTTTTTTGTTCTTGCGATAGTTTACTGAGAATGATGATTTCCAATTTCATCCATGTCCCTACAAAGGACATGAACTCATCATTTTTTATGGCTGCATAGTATTCCATGGTGTATAAGTGCCACATTTTCTTAATCCAGTCTATCATTGTTGGACATTTGGGTTGGTTCCAAGTCTTTGCTATTGTGAATAGTGCCGCAATAAACATACGTGTGCATGTGTCTTTATAGCAGCATGATTTATAGTCCTTTGGGTATATACCCAGTAATGGGATGGCTGGGTCAAATGGCATTTCTAATTCTAGATCCCTGAGGAATCACCACACTGACTTCCACAATGGTTGAACTAGTTTACAGTCCCACCAACAGTGTAAAAGTGTTCCTATTTCTCCACATCCTCTCCAGCACCTGTTGTTTCCTGACTTTTTAATGATCGCCATTCTAACTGGTGTGAGATGGTATCTCATTGTGGTTTTGATTTGCATTTCTCTGATCGCCAGTGATGGTGAGCATTTTTTCATGTGTTTTTTGGCTGCATAAATGTCTTCTTTTGAGAAGTGTCTGTTCATATCCTTCACCCACTTTTTGATGGGGTTGTTTGTTTTTTTCTTGTAAATTTGTTTGAGTTCATTGTAGATTCTGGATATTAGCCCTTTGTCAGATGAGTAGGTTGCGAAAATTTTCTCCCATTCTGTAGGTTGCCTGTTCACTCTGATGGTAGTTTCTTCTGCTGTGCAGAAGCTCTTGAGTTTAATTAGATCCCATTTGTCAATTTTGTCTTTTGTTGCCATTGCTTTTGGTGTTTTAGACATGAAGTCCTTGCCCATGCCTATGTCCTGAATGGTAATGCCTAGGTTTTCTTCTAGGGTTTTTATGGTTTTAGGTCTAACGTTTAACTATTGTCCTTAGATAGGCACTTCCTCTGATAGCTGACTAGATACTCTGTTGTCCTCAGAGGTCAACTGTCTTTATATGCTGTGGTATGTATGAAGCCAAAACAAGATTTCAAGATTTTTTTACAAGAGGAAGAGAAACTAACAGGAGATGCAGAGAAATCATTATATATTACCAAAATCTTAACACTGAAGTAGACTCTGTCTCTCTTTTTCTCTCTCCCCCTCTCTCTCTCTCTGTGCGAAGTGTGGAGATTCCCAAGAAATTATTCTTAAGACCTTTTCCTATATCCAAAGTATGATAATATACTTAGGGGTACTTTTTAATCACGAATGTCTAGCCAAATAGAAAATGTATGTAACCTTATGAGGTTTGTATATAAGATGTTAATGGATTTTTAAAAACTTGTAGGAACACATGCTACAAATATGCTACAGTGAATTTTTAAGAAATACATATGGAAAATAAATTGTACTTACATTTTGTAAGTACTTACATCTTGTACTTACATCTTGTTTTAGACCCTAAATGATATGTTACAGCATCACTGCATTCTTTTATTTCATAAGATTTGGAGACATTCAAACTATTTATTTGGGATGACATACCATGCACTTAGATGCATAAAGTTCTTTGTTAAAAATGTAACCCATTACCTTGTTTTCATATCTTTATTTCATAATTCCTTTTATTGACAAACATGCCGCCAGTAGACCTGTAAATAAACTGAAATGTCTTTTAAGGGCTTAAGTGTCCATCTATATTCCCCTACATATTTAGCTATCAGGCTGTTATGATTGTTAAATTAATTATGTGGCCTTCTTTTCTCCTCCCTAGGTTGATTCCATCCTGTCAATTGGAAATTGAATCAGTAGTTAATTTTGGCACACTGGTTGCCAATAGTAAAGTATATTCTAAAGAGATTACTATCACTAACCATGGCAAAGCTCCAGGTAAATCCTTCCTGTCATATTTACTTATACTTTTAGAAGAGTTGGTATTATTTGAAATGTATACCTTGTGTAATAGATTACCTAATTTAACTGAAAAAAGGTCTATCGTTTCAAATAGCTCAAAACCAAAGGTCCTTAATAGTATTACTGTAAAAGACTGATAGGCAACAATCCAAGAAAAATGAACCTTCCTCCTTATGATCCTGATTAATACAGTCAGAAAATGGTGAAATCCCTCAGGATAGGAGGCAGGATAGTGTCAGAGAAGTTACATAGTTCAGAGACAGAATTAGAGCACAGCGCCTTATTAGTTGTGTGATCTAGGGCAAGTATTTTTAAGGATTTCGAACTTGAGATTCCTCATTTATAAACGGGTGCTGATAAAATGTATGATGATGAATTATGTACATACTTTGAACTGTGGTATGTTACTTGGCTCATCATAGATGCTTAATAAATATTTGTCTTCTTTCTCAATCATATTCAACTTTAAATTAATGTCAAACTCCCCAGAAGGCTTTTACTAATTCTTTTTTGAAAGAATAAATACTTCTCTCTTTTTCAGATTTAATTATTTCCAGGGATTCTTACTGTGGCCTAAGAGTTTACATAAGGATGTGTGTGTGTGTGTGTGTGTGTGTGTGTGTGTGTGTGTGTGTCTCTGTGTGTGTATATTCATATACACTTTAAATTGATAGCATACAATAAGCATAGGATTGCTTATCCCTTCAGTGTCCTGATTCAATGGCATGTGGGGTTGCAAGATTGCCATTTCTCCCAATCTAAAATGAGGACTAGCTCCAGACAGGGAGGGTATTTCTATCTGAGACTGTTTGTTGAATATATAAAGTAGGTCTTAAATCCAAGCTTCTATTCCACTAACTGAGAGTGTTCTCTGGGGCCACCTGATTGAGCATTGGGAATTATGAAGACAAAGGCAGTCTGTCAGTTTACTGATTTCTTCTTAGGATACAAAGGAATAAAACTCATAACTGTTCCACATTGGATGTTACTCACCTCACTTTCTATGCTTTGGTTTTTAAATGAGTGCATGTCTGATGCCTGTGGGATTATAAAATTAGGCTCGTTTGTGGCCTGACTCGAGTGTTAAGGAGGAAGTCTCTTACAGCAAGTGATATGGGCAATATGACCCTTTAAACACTCTAGTTATATTTTAGAGCACTGATATTTAATTAAGGTATTTTTATTTGTATTATTTTACTTTCCAGAATTTCTTTTAACTGTTGTATATTCAATAACCTTCAGTGTTTTGATACCAATAATATATTCCCTTTTTGTTCTAAAATCTCACCAAATTTTACAGTTTCATTTCATATGAAAGCTCTCTATAAGTAAAAAAGGAATATGGTTTTACTTTTCATTGAATATTTAATATAATTTTACTCAATAAATTAGAATAAGTATAATTAAGCTGCAGACCGGAATACATAATGTTTTAGGAAAAATACTGTGCATTGGCTATTAGGATTATGTTAGTATTTTATGTGTATATAGTATTTGTAATACCTTGGTTGGGTTTATTATAATTGAGTACTGTGAAATGTTAACGGCTATTACCTTACAAACTGAAGCAAATTGTGATCAATGAATTACATTTTCTTAGTGTTGACTTTATCCCACATGCTTGGAATCAAATCAGATTATTTTTTCTACTATTATCAAAATTGATAGTGTATATTACATTCAGATTAGCTAGTGCCTATAAAGTGTCATAAAGTCATTATCATCTACAAGCAAAATATATACATGTTCATGATAATAGCAATGTATATTCATGAAGAAAAACATTCTGAAAATAGATTCAGCCATCAAAGTTGATTTTAATAACATTTTTAAAAAGCATTTTATATGGTGAATTTTTTGTAGGTTTAGAGTCAAAGTTCAAATGCTTACAAATTTGTATGTATACTTAATAGGATATTTAAAACTCAACACTTGGCAGATTTAACATTTCCACATCTTTGTTTTCTCTCTCTGGTAGTATCACTGCAGTTATAACCTTTGTTTTTATAGACCCCCAAAGTTTATGTGTGTAACAACTCCTTGATGATTTATTTTAATAGCCTCTTATGGAGTAAACATCCATGGATCTAGCCATATGTTGTTGAATAACTTTTGTTTCCTCATCCTTTATAGAAATGGTTCCCAAATTTACCCCTGACTGTACAAAGCAGTGCTCATCTTTTCTTTCTGAAGACATGGTCCATTCTTTATGGTGTCTCTAATGTTAGTACTTTGTAGGTTAATAAATTCCATATTTACTTTTAAGATTTTATGGCTTGATAATACCACTATTGTTTCTCAGCTTTTATCACTGAAGATTAGAAAAAGAAATTATTAATTTAGCATGCCTTGAATTAAAATCATTTCTTCCTTAATGTGAGCATACTTATTTATTTATTTTTTAAAATTTTTGTGGGCACATGGTAGGTGTATATATTTATGGAGTACATGAGATGTTTTGATACGGGCATCCAATGTGAAATAAGTACATCATGGAGAATGTTGAGTAGACTTTTTCTACTACAGTATTATAACATAGAACAGTCTCTCAAATTCCTAAGTGAGAGCCTTACATATCATTTCTGAGTTTGAACATCTGCCTCAGAACTTATCATCCTTTAGGTTTATTTGGTCTACTTTGTCCAAAATATATGACCTTTCATTTGCTCTCAAGGCCCACTCTGCCTTTTCCCCTAATCAGCAGCATCATTTCTCTACTTCATTGTCTAAAATATCCTGGAATCAACTGTAAACCAGGAAATTTGTCAAACTGTACCAAACCCAGAAGTGGTCCTGGGTATCTTCCTTAGTAACTCACAAAAGCACCCCCTACTTATCTCAGTGCATAATTCTTGTCTTCAATTTTTTTTGGAAACTGATGCCATGGCATCTCCATATATTCTTCATGCATAACATAACCCTAACTTATAGGATTATATATTTCGACATAATCATAATTTATTTGGTTTAGTGATTTCTTGGAGTTTCACTAAAGAACTATGAAGCTTTTAATGAAAGATGATTAAACCCAGAAGGAACCTGTTAAATCCATATGAGCATTCTGAAGAATCTCTAAAAATTAGTCATTTGGAAACGTGGAGCCTCATACATATTTAGTGTGCTTAGAACCAAGGGAATTTTAAAAAATCATAAGAAATAGCAATAGCCTGGGGTACATGACAATTGATTTTTAATAACGTTCTATAGAACTACAGAATCTGGTTACCCTGGCTTGATCTTACAGATACTCTGAGGCAAAAATCTGCTTAGCAGTTCTTAAAAATTTTTTCAAGGAGTATAGACGGTGTAACCATGTATACTGCACCACTTAGTGTCTAATTTGCTTCTCTAGAGAAGATAGAAGAATCCAGATTCAAAAATCACACAGATTTGTGTGAGGGACCCCTCATCGCAGCTGTAGCTGTGGGTACCCTTATGTTTTATGTGCCCCCACTAAGTCTTATCAGTGGGCAAGTCTATAGGTCTGTTTTACATGGCTTATTGGCAAAAGTTGACATAGTTAGCCACTGCCACTTTCTTGGGGAAACAAAACAAAAACAATTCAAAGCCCTTTGGCTTCTGTGACAACTCACTCTCTTATATAGAATGCTAATTAATAACTCAGGTCCTGAAGTGAGGTTGAATAGGGCCCAAATCTTAGTTGCATCATTTACTATCTGGGAGGCCCTGGGTAAGGAATTTGCACTTCCAAAACATCCATTGTCTGACTTACACATTAGAGATAAAGATAGTACCTTCCTCCTCTAATGGTGGTGATGATTAATAAAATGCTTAGCACACTCTCTGGCATATATAACTTTTCAGTAAATATTAGCTATTTATGTTATAATTATTATTTTTCTACCACCTCTGCCCTCTTCAGTTCTCTTTCCTAGACTGGTGTTTCTTTTTGTGGTGTATTAAATGTGAATGTTTCCTAAGGTTTGCCACAGACTCTTATGTTTCTTCAGTCAAGGTACTCTCCTTGGACCATCACTTCCCTTCCTTTTACTTCACTGACTACTCCTAGATCTATACAATCCTTTGGGTATCCTTCAGTTTTCTCAAACTTAACAGCTTCCCCCAATACTTTTTTTCTTTGTCAATTAATGTTACCACTATGTATTTGGACAGTTCCAAAACTTGGCAAAATTTTCAACACCTCTCTCTTTTTCACTTCCTACCCCCTTAGTCAATTAGTAAATCTTATCTGTTCACTTCATAATTAAGCCAGTAATACTACTTTTCTCTGCCCAATGCCACTTTTTTTACAAAAAGCCATTATCTTCCCCTGCTGAATAACTACGTTAACCTAAATTATTTTCCTGACGTTACTTCCTTTTAGTTTATTTCCCACACATTAGCCAGTGCCATATCTGAGAAGAAATGAAAATTTGATCACAAATATTCTATTTTTAACATTCTTTTTTCTTCTTCTTCTCCTTCTTTTTTTTTTTTTTTTGAGACAGAGTCTCGCTGTGTCACCCAGGCTGGAGTGCAGCGGCATGATCTTGGCTCACTGCAACCTCCGCCTCCCAGGCTCAACCGATTTTCCTGCTTCAGCCTCCCCAGTAGCTGGGATTACAGGTGTGTGCCACCATGCCCAGCTAATTTTTGTATTTTCAGTAGAGATGGGGTTTCACTATGTTGACCAGGCTGGTCTCGAACTCCTGACCTCAAGTGATCCTCCCATCTCCGTCTTCCAAAGTGCTGGGATTGCAAGCATGAGCCACCACACCTGGCCAACATTCTTTTTTTCAATAACTCTCTTCTCTTAGGATGATATTCTTGCTTCTGTTGTTAGCAATTTAAAAAGCCAAACAAATGGTTTTTGTATTAAAGTTAAATAAGACATAGTAATGTTGACATACCTGCAATTTAAACATATTTAGAAAATTAAACAATATTCTTTTGTATTTTGTGTTGCTTCTGAATAAGTTTTTGAAATATTCACTTAAACTCTTTTGTCAAATTATGTCTAAGTGGTTACAATATGGGAAACTTTTTCACTGACTCAGTCCTAACTAAATTTATATACCTTTTTTTTCTTGCAGAATGGAGTCAATAATACCTATTTATTTGAAATGGATATAATTTTATATATTTTTGATTTATGATAGAAAATTAACTTCAAATATTATGCTATTAGCACATCTATGAAATGATTGAAGTGACCAATTTTGTTACTTTGCATTTTCAAATATTGTCTTTTTAATATTTTCATTACTTTTATTGTGCTAACATTTTGTTTTCCTAAATTAAATGAATACGTTTGGAAAATATCATCAGATGTGATTTAAGACTGGTGATTTCAGAATTTGCAAAACTGTTTATTTTGGCACCATGCTCATTTGTGTTATAATGATAATAAAGGGACTAGTGATTGGCTGCTTCTATTTGTTGGCCATACTTTAAGTACTGCTTAGTGCTAAGCAGTGTGTGGGGTGCTGTGACCACAGACATGAGAAAGAGATTGTATCTGATTTCAAGGACCACATGCTCTAATATAGGCACAAAACATTACCATAAATTATGAACCATTTCTGCTTTCAGAATAAGAATCTTTGTACCCTCCTTCTCATATGCCATTTGATTTCAGAAACCAATCCCCTTTGCCCTTATCCTGTGTGAACTGGATACATTCATCTCCTAGGGAATGGTGATAACTATAAGTATGAACCTGTGGTCAGAAATATCCAAGTGAAAATCTCATCTTCATTAGTTAGTTACTAACTGTAGTAGTTATTGCTATATAGCAAACCACCCTAAAATATCTTCAAACAGCAGTTATTTTTTAATTGGTCATGTGGTTATGTGTATGCAGATTGGCTGGAACTTGACTGATCTAGGCTGGGCTCATCTGGGTGCTCTGCTTCAAGCTGAAGCAGCTGGGCCTGTTCTGTTTCTCACTGCAGGTCTGTGGGTCAGCTGGGTGGCTCTGCTCCACATTTGCTCATTCTAGGGCATGGGCCAAAAGGACAGCAGTTACTCAGGAGAAACACTTCCCAAAGTCAAGGGGCTTGATCATGTGATTTGCTTTGGCTAATAACATGTGGGTGTAATTGATAGCATGCCACTTCCAACCTAGATGCACTTCTACCATGGAGGTGGGAAGTGTTTTATCCTGTGTAATTGCTGTCCTTTTGGCCCATGCCCTAGAATGAGCAAATGTGGAGCAGAGTCACCCAGCTGACCCACAGACCTGCAGTGAGAAACTCTGGAACAATAGGGTAAAGATATGAATGTGGAAAAAGGTGAAGAATTGTGGTCAGCAAGCTAATCTACCACAGTAGTTGTGTGACTTTGAACAAGTCATTCATCATTTCAAAGCTTCTATTTTGTTACTTGTAAAATGGAGGTAATGATTGAAAATATTATATCATAGATTATTTATGGAAATTAAATAACCTATGCAGAGCTCTTAACATAAGTGTCTGAACGTAGTAAGCAGATAATTTTAACTATTGGTGAGACTTGAATTCTAACAACAGGATCATATTTGTTGGGTGACCTCAGAGATTGGACTTACAATTAAAGCTTTAATTCTTGGTACACTGTAGACCATCTGCTCCAGGGGTATTCAATCTTTTGGCTTCCCTGAGCTACGTTGGAAGAAGAAGAATTGTTTTGGGCCACACATCAAATACACTAACACTAATGATAGTTCATGAGCTTAAAATATCTCAAAAAATCTCATAATGTTGTAAGAAAGTTTATGAATTTGTGTTGGGCTGCATTCAAAGCCGTCCTGGGCTGCATGTGGCCCATGGGCCATGGGTTAGGCAAGCTTGGTCTACTGGGTAAAGTATGTTGGTCCCCTACTGAGAGTGTACATGCAACATTGTAAGGGTCCAGATGTAAATCAACTGCTCTTATTCCCTATAGGCATATTTAAGGCAGAATACCACGGCCAATTACCCATCCTCATTTTTCCAACTAGTGGTATCGTGGATGCTAAGTCGTCAATGGTTATTAAAGTAGATTTCTGTGCAGACCAGCCAAGAATTGTAGATGAAGAGGCAATGTGAGTATATACTGTGGTTCTAAAAATTATAATACAGATCTCAATGCTTTCCCGTTTAACCCTGCAGATGTGACTTTGATTGTATGTTAGCTCCTTTGTTCTTCCATTCAGCGTTGTTCATTGAGTCTCTACTATTTGCCAAGCAGCAGGTTTTTAATAAATGGGAAGAACTAGAGGATAGCATATGGGTACACATAACAGGATCTTCTATTTTGAATTTCATTGAGGTGAGAGAGTGGACCAGAGAAGGGCTCCACTAACAAGGTGATAGTTGAATCAAATACTTTTTCGTGAGTAGTAATTAGCCAGGCAAAGAGCAGTGATGTGATTTGGTGTGTGTGTGTGTGTGTGTGTGTGTGTGTGTGTGTAGGGGTGGTGGGAGTTAGTGATGGGAGTAGCATAGAGGAGGGATTTCAGGCAGAGCAAGTAACATACTGGAAATCCTAGAGGCAAAAAGACAGTATTGCACACCAAGGCATCTTTGGCAACGTAGAATTAAAAAGATGGAGGTGGGGAGTGACAGGAGACAAGACCAGAAAAACCAAATGGAATGTCTAGTTTGAAGGGCTTTGTAGTCCAACATTTTTGTGCGGTATGTCTTAATTCATTGCTAGAATGTGCAGTCAATATAATGGGCCATCACCAGTATTTTTAACAAACGACTTAAAAATATCAGAATGCATCTGTGGAGTGTGTGTGTGTGTGTGTGTGTGTTCCGGCATTGGAATATAAAATACTTTTTTTACTGAAGGTCACAGTCATAAATATGTGATAAACAGATGTGAACCCTGATAGGAGCTTGGGTTTTATTGTGAAGGCTATGAAGTCTTAGGAGGGTTTTAGGATGAGAGTGTCATGATTAGTTTGTATTTTAGAAAGGTCATGCTAGTGGCAGTGTGCAAAACAGACCAGGGAGTACAAATGTGGAGTGAGAAGCTTGACTAGAAATTACAGTAAAGCAAGAGGAAAATGATAAAGGTCTGAGATAAGGTCAACTGAGAAGACTGATAGAAGTGTGCAAATTGGAGATAGGTTGTAGAAGTAGATTTGACTAGATTTGGTGACTGATTGTAGCAAAGGAAGATAAAAGGTGGAACAGGGTTATGGGAGAGGATCTTAAATTCAGTTTTGATATGTTGGAATGGTTTTACTTTTCAGATTCCTGGTGGAGCTGGCTGCAGCTTATTAAATTATCTTGAGTCCCAGAAAGAAATTTGATTTAGATGTACAAGTTGAATGTTCCTTACTCAAAATACTTGAGATCAGAAGTGTTTTAGATTTCAATTTTGTTTGGATTTTGGAATATTTGCATTATACTTACTAGTTTAGTAACCCTAATCTAAAAATCTGAAATCCGACATGCTCCAATAAGCATTGCCTTTGAGTTTTATATTAGCATTCAAAAAGTTTGGGATTTTGGAGCATTATGGATTTCATATTAGGAATACTCAGCCTGTATAGGGTTGAAGATCATCAGTGTATAAGTGGTAGAAGAAACAGAAGTGTTGAGAATAACTTTGAGAAGGAGAGTAGAATGAGAAACAGTAAGAGAAAAAACACTACTATTCATGTTAACTATTTATCAAGTTTAAAAAAGGTCCCAGTCTTAGAAGAGTGAGAAGGTGGGGCCTGAGTGAGTTAAAAGAAAACCTTGAAATTATGGTGTCAAGGAAGCTAAGGGAGGAGCAATTCAATGCCCAATGTTATAGGATATAGTGTAAGATAAGGGTTAGGTGATAGTTGTGGAGTAGTCAGTTATCTGTGGTATCTGATGGGCCTAAATTGAAAGATTGCATTTATGCCAGAGTGGGATAAAATGAAAGAGCAGTTCCCAAAGAGAACTGAAATTCATTTGAGAAGTGAAGTTAATGGGGAAATGTTTATTTCAGCAAAGAAGTGGGATTTTTGTTTCGTTTTGGTTTTGAGATGGGGTCTCTTCCTGTCACCTTGACTGGAATGCAGTGGTGCAATCACGGCTTACTGCAGCCACGACCTCCCACGCTCCAGCAATTCCCCTACCTCAGCCTCCAGAGTAGCTGGACCTTAAGGTGCGTGTCACCATCCCTGGCTATTTAAATTTTTGTTGTTGTTGTTGTAGAGATAGGGTCTCACTGTGTTGCCTAGGCTCGTCTCGAACTCCTGGACTCAAGCAATCTTCCCTCCTTGGCTGCCCACAGTGCTAGGATTACAGGTGTGAGATCACACCCAGGCAGCAGTGGGTTTTACTGAGGTACGTTAGATTGTAAGGAATTGAGGTGTAAGGATGGGGATAAGATAAGCTGTTGGACTTGGGAGATGAGAAGAATTAGAAAAGAATTTCAGAATTTGAGAGCTAGAGGTAACCATACAAATCATTTAAATAATTGGCAATATGAATATGCCATTGAGTTTTTTCTGGGTTCAATTCATGAGATTGTTTTACAACTTTACTGTTTCCTGAAGACAGTGAATTAGGCTGCACATATGCCATTCCATTTTGTAGATTCAGATATACAGAAGAACCTGATAACCTCTGGTATGTACGTGAAAGGAACTACTCTTAGGCTACTGAATTTTAATGATAATGTGATTCTATAAAGTTTCTGTTTGTCGAAATGTGTGGGAGAAAAAAAAGTATATAGAATTCTAATTAAAATATGTATGTATGTGCATATCTTATTATCCCGTAGAGTGATTTTGCAAGGTCAACCTGAGCTGCTCTTGAGTATCAAAGCTCATGTGGTTGAGCAGATTATTGAATTATTAAACATGAGTAGTGACAGAAGGCTGGAATGCATACACTTTGGTCCTGTTTTCTTCGGATCATCAAAAATTAAACATGCACGTATATACAATAATAGCCCAGAGCCCATAAATTGGGTGGCCATAATACAAGATGATGCCGTGGGAGAAGAATTGGTAAGTAAATGGTGCGACGGGGATATCAGGTATTATGACTTAAAAGAGATTGTGTTAAATCTACTAATAGCCAACAAGCTTTTTAATTATTCAAAATATCTTTTAACATGGGCAGATAGATTTGATTTTATGTGTATCCAATAGCAACCTCAAAAAATTCAGAAATTAAGCTAACATTTATAGTAATATATATCTGAAGTAAACCAGACAAGTGCTTCTTATAGATCAGTGGCTAATTGAAGGTATTTCTGTTCTCATCAATTTTTTAATCCTTTTTCAAATTGTATGATGTGCCTTGGTCAAATTTATGTGTAAATGTTACTTTAAAGATAGATATTTGCTATTTCCTAGATTCTGGAATTTCAATAATTATTTTGTAACCTCCTCAAAAAATTTTTTTGTGTTTTGCCTTAATACTCTTTTATATCTGACTTTATATTACAGGGTACAGATATTCAACAAAGAACAGATATTGCTTTAAATAATCTCACCTACATAAGAAAAATAAAGGACATAGATACTACTATCATTATCTCCTGTCTTCCTAATGAAGGGACTTTACAACCTTATCAAAAGACTGTAATTACATTTTGTTTCACCCCAAAGTAAGCAAAAATTAATTTCATTGTAATGTTAAATATTAATGGAAAGTATATTAACCACACTTTAATCAGATTCACTTTAATACTATAATAGTAAAACTTGCCAGAAGGCACAAGTCAGATTTTTCTTGTCATGGTTCTAGATGTTTCTAACATGGTTAGTAATATTTCTAATAATTCTAAATATGGTTCTAAATACTTCATGTAAAGTTAAAAATCTCCCTAGACCTTGTGGAAATGGGGTGGTGGAAGTGCAAGTTTTGAGTTGTTTTGGAGTGTGGCCCCAAATTGTTTGTGCAGTCAAGACCTTGTTGTCCCCACGAATAGTCAGGTGCATGCAGCATGTCGTAGGTCCCTCCAAAGAGGATGCAATGCTTCTGGCAGGGCAAAATTATTGCTGACTATCCTAAGTATTAAACCTATAGCACCTTCCAGGGATCAGTCAAACTTGTTTGCTGAAATTCATACAGACTTTTAGCACTTAAGCCAGTGTACATTTTTCATAATTCCATGAACTTTGTTTTGTTATTAAATTTGAAGAGCATGCTGTTTTAAATATATAATAGCAATTTCAGTGACACCTTGATAGGTTGTAATATGTGTGAACTGATTCAATTGCAAGAATATTTTCCCTTGTTTGGGAGAGGGTAATGTTTAATGTACTTCTTGTTTGTGGAACAGGGTTGCCTGTTGAAGATTGAGCTTGCTTTAATTTAAAGAGGTTAATAAATCAAGTAATTGTTCTATATGTAAATCCACAATTGCCTTATTAATGATACCTTCATACAAGTAGTTTCTTTGGTGAATCTGTAAGATTCTATTTAATACACAATCTTTGAAATTTCAAATATTCTATTCTTTTTTCATGGCAGCATGTTAACTTGAGAGTCTAGCATAGAATCATAGGTATATGTATGATTTGAAGTCTTAGTTAAATGTGTTCTGACGACACTATTTGTATTCGTATTTAATATTACATGTCAGTATTTTGTAAATGTAGTTGAGTTTGCACTACTAGAGAGCTGACCTCTAGGTAAGGCAGGTAAAAATAGCCAATGAGCAGACCTATGACATAAACCATCTCTGCCTTTACTCCTATTTCCCTTCTTCCTAGCCTTCCTTTCCTTTTCTCCTCAAACAAAATTTAACTGTTAGCAATTCTTGTTCTCCAAATTACTTGTCCACAACAAGAGCATGGCTGGCAATATGCACTTAGTACATTGGGGAAGACAAATTTGTAACAAATGTTTTTTATTATGCCCAAGAGTAAGATGGACTATTGTAAAGAATTAATCAGAGTCCTTAGTTAGAGATGAATTTTGCCTGGAAAGAAAATTCTTTGCAGAGAAAGTGGCATTTGAGCTAGACCTTGATGACTTGGTATATTTAAATTACTCTTGTCTTGACGATGTTGGCACGAACTCATTTTTCTCAGCTTTATACTCTGTAGCCTTCTTTTGGCAAATCTCTCTGGCTGTGCAGTAAATTTGGATAATGGATTACAGTTGTATTTTCATTCCTTAACATTCATTTGCTTGCATAGATTTAAAGATTGGATTGATATTTCCTCTTACAAGGTGATAAAGTATATCACCTTTGCTTTAAAAATAACTCATTGTGATTTTTTTACAGGCTAATGGCTGTTGGTAAAAAGGATATTGGACCTTCATACAGACAGGACTATGCTCTCTTTTTGAGATTTGAGTCCGTAGGAAGTAAAGATGGATTTTTGAGAGATGATGACTATAAAACCATCAAAAGTAAGTGTGAAATTAACAAAATTATCAAATCCGTAGCCATTTAAATTGTTTAAAAATTTGAACATGAATATCTGTAGAGACAATCTAATAAAATATATAATTATTGAACAGAAAAAAAGCAAACATGTTCAAGAGACCTTAAAGTGTCATCTGTGGCATGTTAAGAAGTCAACTTCACAATCATTTACATAATAATTTTCCAGATTAGAAGTTAGGTTATAATTTTAAATGATGTTAGATAAACATGATGATCTAGAGTTTAAGGAATAAGAAAAAGAAAACCCGGATTTGTTTTCTATGTATGCCTAGGTTTTTTCTCAGGGATTGGTATGGGGACAAATGACCCTTTCCATCTCTACTAATCCTTCAGCTCTCTTAGAATCTACAAATAGGAACAGTAAAAAACAAGATCTAGAGATCTAGTTAGTAGGGTACAGGACAATGTTATTGGATACTGATAATTGCACATGTTTTGCAGGCCACATGTCAATATGCCTTATATGTTTTATATTCTCAGGTTATATTAGGTTGGTTGTAGTGAGGAAAAAAATGGAATGGGACTTGGAGTTCAGCTTAGCAAGACAGATCAAAGAGAAAATAGAGAATTAGGAAGGTTAGGAATCAAATCCAGGAAAATGAGCTATACCAAGGAGGGATTAGATCACCATCCTGGATATTTATGCAAATCGAGTATGTCAGTATAAGTGATATTGAGCAGGATTTAACTGTATTCCTTGGGCATAAATGGATTGTTTTGTTACTATTTATATTGTGTTATGTGATACTGAGCTACGTCTGCTGATCCTAGACAGCAATGAGAATTCCACATTTGTACAAAGTTTACAGGTTAATCCAGTTTTGAATAGCCAGGGATGGAGTTACTAGGTTTGCCTTAAAGGTAATTTAGTCTAAGATTGGCTACTAAGAGCATTAGTGAAAAAATGCAAACTCTTTTTCTTTGGTTCTAGTTACACTGCTCTCCCTCTGCAAAATTGTTCTTCTGTTATCATCTTTCTAGTTTCCAAAAAACTTCATGTTTATATTTTTGCCGAGCTTCTATTCCATTGTCCATTTTTCTAATTATTCTTTTTCATGTGCACTTATATCTGTTGGTCTGTCTCCCACAATGACTGAGTGAAAAGCCTCTAATTCTATGAAATTCAGCTTTCAGCTTACATTGGGTCTGCACATGGGGATCTGATTGTGTTGGAGAAAAACACACAACCTTGTTGAGAGGTTTCACTTTGTATCTATAATCACTAATCCCAAGTGAGTTCTTTAAGCTGTTTGGCATTCCCTATTGCATTCACCCATTCATTCACTCTTACACAATCTGAGATGAATATCACACACCTTTTATTCTCTCCTCAAGTCTCCACTCTTTCCTCCTTCGTCTTCACTTGTAAGCTTGAACACAGAGTGGTCTAGTAGACATTTCCATAAGAATATCTACTAGGTATCTCAACTTAACATGTCCCAAACAGAACTCCTGATTTTTCCACAACCGGCTCCTCCTTCAGTCTCTTGTTTCAAGAAATGGCAATTCCATCATTTTGGTTGCTAAGGCAAAAAACTTAGAGTCATCCTTTATCACTTCTTCATTTCCCTATTCTGTGTCCAATATATCTGCAAATCTTCTTAAGCCTACCCTCAAAAATATATCTAAAAATCTGACAATTTTTCTCCATTTTTCTACTCTTCTCCTCCAGCCATTTGTTCTTTAAAGGCGTTTGAACATGACAGACAAGTTCCTGCCTTAGCGTATTTGTGCTTGCTGTTCTCTCTGCCTGGAATAAACTTTTCCTAGATTTTCACATTTTTTTCCAGACTCCCTTTATATCTTGGCTCAAGTATCTCCCTATCAGAGAAGCCTTTTTGGACATCTCTACATAAAACAGAATCCCCAAGACCTTGTACTCTGTCTCAACCTGTCTTACCTTTACCCATAATACTTATTTTCTATGAAATGCTGTGTAAACATATAACATTATTTGGTTGATTATTGTCAATGTCACCTCACTAGAATGTAAAGTCTGTAAGAGCAGGAATGTTGTCTCTTTTATTCACTGCTGTATCCGCAAGGCGTGACACAGAGAAGACACTCAATAATTGTGTTGAATGAAAAGATTGAATGAGCTACCCAATTTGCATTAGGTATTTCAGACAACAAATAGACTAAGCAAATATATTCTGGATTCCCCAAACACTTTTTATGTTCAACAGCTATTATTGCTTTTACAGGTGAACGATTTCAGAAAGTGGAATTAGCACTGACAGGCACAGGACTTCCTGTTTTACTACAGTTTGATCCAGGACCGGTTCTTAATTTTAAACCTTGTTTCATGGGTGAACGTTCAGAAATTCAGTGCATCATAAAAAATCAATGCGAATTACTTCCTGTGACGTACCACTTTAAAAAAACTGCAAATTTTGAAATTGATCCTGAAAAGGGCAAGATTACTGGAGGGGGTATGGTGGTAAGATAATTTTTCTTTGCTTTTACATGGCAGCTAACATTTTAAGGTGTGCTAAAATGCTATGCAGAGGATTAGAAACAACATGTGTTCTACCAGTGTTTATAAATTGTTTCTCTTCTGCAGCCTAGTTATGAAGATTTTTGTATTGGTACTCATATAGAATCCATAATGATTTGTTAAGTGCCTGTCATGTGCCAGTGAAAGCATTTGGCACTAGGGAATTTAAAGAAATGCAAAACATAGTTACTTCCTCTAAAATATTAGACATATACACAGGTAGGTATGGCTTAAGGAGAATATAAAACATGTTAAAGTTGTAACAAGGTGATATAGAAACTCAAATAACAGAATGTTTACTTCTAACCAGATAGAAAGGTCTCCATAGGAGAGTAATGTATGAGCCAGATATTGAAGCTTGAGTAGAATTTTGAAGTTTGAAACTGGTGATATTTACCAGGCCTAGAACTTGTACTGCTGGTACAAAGCAGAAAAAGAGAATGCCAAGGCATACCTGTGAGCACTAGGTCAGCTTCTGGTTGTCAGGAGCTGTTTTTCTTTTAATTGCTGCACAGGTAACTCTTTCCCATATCCTCTAAACCATGGGTTAAAAGACGATGGTCCACAGGTCAAATATGGCCTGATGCCTGTTTTGGTAATTAGTGTTTTTGGAATATAGCCACTCTTATTTGTTCACCTATTGTCTAAGGCTACTTTCATACAAAAAGACAGAGTTGGCTGGGCGTGGTGGCTCACACCTGTAATCCCAGTACTTTGGGAGGCCGAGGCAGGTGGATCACAAGTCAAGAGATCAAGACCATCCTGGCCGACATGGTGAAACCCCGTCTCTACTAAAAATATGAAAATTAGCCGGGCGTGGTGGCACATGCCTCTAGTCCCAGCTACTCAGGAGGCTGAGGCAGGAGAATCGCTTGAACCCAGGAGGCGGAGGTTGCAGTGAGCCGAGATCACAGCACTGCACTCCAGCCTGGTGACAGAGTGAGACTCCATCTCAAAAAAAAAAAAAAAAAAAAAGACAGACTTAAGTGGTTGTGAGAAAACCTATGCCCCATGAAGCCTAAAGTGTTCACTATCTGGCAATTTACAGAAAGAGTTTGCTGAACCCTGCCTTAAATATAGCAAACATGAGTGCTTTCAGTTTCTCCTCAGTTTCTTATGTTATCATATTTCTTCCACTGCAGTGATGCAGTTCATAAAGTTATTGAAGGAAGCTTTCTTCCAATTGCAATTAAGAACTATTGTATACATGTTTATATACATGCAGCTCCTATTTATATCTTACTGCTTCATTAGTATGACTCTCTCCCTCCAAATTTGGATAGATGTTATCAGTTTTCAAAGAATAGCAACAAATGTTAGCCACTTTATACTAAATGTTTTCTTTTTAACTGCTTCCTAGATTTCCTGTAGTCCAAGTCTCTTAAACCTACCGACTCAATTATTTTTCTCCAGTAACATATGCATCTTTCAAAACATATCTAATAGCTAACTCCCCAATATTATTTTTAACCCTCTACATTTATGAATTTTTCCAACACTAATAATTTTCAAATTAGTAAAAATGCGAATGTAAGAAGTATAGTAGACACTGGAGAACTGTGGCCTGCACAGACTGGTCAAATGGCCTTTGACTATTTAGAAGTGTGATAAGATTATTCTTTTTAAATAACAACTTTATTGATATGTAATTCACATACCATAAAATTCACACATTGAAGTATACAATTCAGTGATATTAATATGTTCAGAGATTGCACACGTCAGCACTAATTCCACAACGTTCTCTTCACCCCAAAAAGAAACTCCATGTCCATTAACAGTCATTCCCCTTCTCCTCATTCATCAGCCTCTGGCAAGTATTAATCTATTCTCTCTGTCAGTAGGTTTTCCAGTTTGGGTCATTTTCTATAAATATTATATTTATATAAGGCATTTTGTGTATGGCTTCTTTCATTTAGCATAATATTTTCAAGGTTCATGCACATTGTAATATGTATTAATGCTTCATTTTTATAGCCAAATTATATATTTTTTATGGATATACCACCTTTTGTTTATCCGGTCATCAATTGAGGGACATTTGGGTTGTTTCCACCTTTTGGCTATAATGAATAATGCTGCTATAAACATTCATGTACAACTTTTTGTGTGGACAGATTTTTAATACTGTTGAAATACACCTAAGAGTGGAATTGTTGGGGTCATATGAAAACTCTATGTTTAACTTTTTAAGAAACTGTCATACTGTTTTCCAAAGTGACTATACCATTTTATATTCCTACCAGTAATAAATGAACATTCCAATTTACCCATACCCTCCACCACACTTGTTAATGTACTTCTTTTTTTATTATAGCCATCCCAATGGCTACAAAGTGGCATGTCCTTATGGTTTTCATTTAAATATCCCCAGTAACTAATGATGATGAATATCTTTTCATGTACTTATTGTCCATTTGTATATTTTCTTTGGAGAAATATTTATGCATATCTATGATAGGCACAATAATGGCCCCCTAAAATATCTCTATCCTAATCTCTAGAAATTATGAACATGTGATGTTCTATGGCAAAGCAGAATTCAGGTTTCACTTGAAATTAAGACTGTTAATCAACCCACCTTAAAATAGGAAAATTAGCCTGGATTTTCCAGGTGAACCCTATATACTCTCAGGTTCCTTAAAAGTGGAAATGGAGGACAGAAAATGTGTCAGTGTCAAAGTAATGGAAGACTTTACTGTCCATTGATTTCTGGCTCTGAAGGTGGAAGGGGGTGGGGTGCATAAGTTGAGGAATGGGATGGCTTCTGGAATCTGGAAAAGGCAAGAAAGCAGATTCTCTGCTAGAGTTTCCAGAAATAAGCAGTCCTGCTGACACCTTGATTTTCATCCTGTGTTAGGCTTCTGACAAGTGTAAGATAAGAAATTGAGTTATTTTTGTCAACAAGATTTTTGGTAATTTTTTATTGCCAAAATAGAAAACTAATAGAATACATTTTACTATTTTTTTAATTGGGCTGTCTTTTTTTTTATGGAATTGCAAGAGTTCTTTATATATTCTCAATACAAGTCCTTTGACAGATACAGAAATCACAAATATTGTATTCCATCCTGTGGATTGTCTTCCCACTTTCTTGATAGTTACCTTTGAAGGATAAAAGTAATACTTTTGATTAAGTTCAATTTATCTATTTTTTTCTTTTGTCTCTTGTGCATTTAGTATCATATCTAAGTAGTCATATACTGTCTGAGGTCATTAAGTTTTGTTTCCATGTTTTTCTGTAAGAATTTTAGCTCAAACTGTTAAATCTATTTGTTGGCCAGACGCGGTGGCTCACGCCTGTAATCCCAGCACTTTGGGAGGCCGAGGCGGCCGGGTCATGAGGTCAGGAGTTCGAGACCAGCCTGACCAACGTGGTGAAACCCTGTCTCTACTAAAAATACAAATATTAGCTGGGCGTGGTGTCGCACGCCTGTAATCCCAGCTACTCAGGAGGCTAAGGCAGGAGAATCACTTGAACCCAGGAGGCGGAGGTTGCGCATGCTTGTAATCCCAGCTACTCAGGAGGCTAAGGCAGGAGAATCACTTGAACCCAGGAGGCGGAGGTTGCAGTGAGCCAAGATCGTGCCACTGCACTCCAGCCTGGGTGACAGAGTGAGACTCCGTCTCAAAACAAAAAAACTATTTGTTATTTTTTGTAAATGGCATGATTTAGAGGTTGAAATGTATTCTTTTTCATAGAGATGTCAGGTTATCACAGAATATTGTCGCATATATAAAAAAACCAATTGAACGTGAATATAAGGATTTCTAGACTAAAAATTCTATTTTGCATATCTGTATTTATCCTATGTCAGTACTACAATGTATTAATTACTGTAGCTTTCTTTTTTTCTTTTTTTCAAGACAAGATACTTCACCATGTTGGCCAGGCTGGTCTCAAGCTGCTGACCTCAAGTGATCTGCCCGCCTCAGCCTCCCAAAGTGCTGGGATTACAGGTGTGAGCCACTGCGCCCGGCCTGTAATTACTGCAGCTTTATGGTATTTTTTGAATTTGGGAAATATGAGCCTTCTAATTTTTTTCTTTTTAAAGAAAATTTTTGCCTAATGTGGGATGCTTGCAAATACATATGAACTTTAACATTAGCTTGCTAATTTCTGAAAAAAAAAAAAAAAAAAAAAAGGACAGCTGGAATTTTGAATTGTGTTGAATTTGTAAGTCTATTTAGGGAATATTGCCATTTTAACAATATTAAATCCTGTGATCCAGAAGATTGTATGCCTTTACACTTATTTATGTCTTCTTTAATACCTTTTAATAATATTTGTAGTATTCAATGTACAAGTCTTGCAATTATTTTAAAAATTTATTTCTAAATATTTTATCCTTATTTGATGCTATATAAATGAAATAGAATTCTTAGTTTTATTTCTGGATTATTCATTGCTAGTGCATATAAATGCATTTGTTTTCTGCATATTGACCTTGTATTCTGCAAATTTGCTGAACTCATTTATTAGTTCTGGTAGTTTTTTGGTGGATTCTTTGGGATACAGGATCATGTCACCTGTGAATGGAGGTCACTTTACATCTTTCTTTCTAATCTGGATTCATTTTATTAACTTATTTTCTTACCTACTTGTCTTAGCTAGAACCTCTAGTACAATATTAAATAGCAATGGCAAAAGGGGTATCTTGTCTTGCTCCTGATCTGAGGGGAAAGCATTTAGTCTCTTATCAAGTTTCATGTTAGCTGTAAGTTTTTCATTGACTGCCTTTATAAACTTGAGGGAGTTCCCTTCTATTCCTAGTTTGTTGCATGTTTCTATTATGGAAGTGTATTTTGTCAACCACTATTTCTGTGTCTATTAAAATGATAATGTGATTTTGTCCTTTATTCTATTAAGAGTGTGCATTACATTGACATATGGATATTAAACTTGAAATCATACTTGTACATAGTATATAATCTTTTCTATGTTTTGCTGGTTTCAGTCTGATCGTATTTAGTTGAGGATTTTTGCATATATATTCATAAGGGACATAAGAATGCAGATTTTTAAAAAATGTTTTTGATTTTGGCATCAGAATAAAACCGGTGCCACAGAATGAATTGAGAATACACTCTTCTTTTAAATTTTTTGTAAATGCTTGTGAAGGATTGGCACTAATTCTTCTTTAAACGGTTGGTAGAATTTACCACCAAAGCCATTTTGTCCTGGGATTTTGTCAGAAATTTTTTGGCTATTAATTCAATCCCTTTATTTGTTGTGGGGCTATTCATATTATCCATTTTTTCTTGGGTCAGTTTCAGTAGTTTATGTCTTTCTCTTTATAAGAATTTGCCCATGTCATTTAGGTTATCTGGTTTGTTGGTATTCAGTTGTTGATCACATAATCTTATACCCCTTTTTACTGGTGTAAAGTTGGTAGTGATGTATTCTCTTTTATTCCTGATTTTAGCAAAGTTAGTCATCTCTTTTTTTGCTTATTAAGTCTAGTTAAAATTTTTTCAGTGTTGTTAATCATTTCAAAGATATAGTTTCAGGACTGTTGATTTTTTCCTAACATTTTCTATTATCTTTATTATTTATTACTGCTTTTGTGTTTATTATTCCTTTCCTTATACTCACTTTGAACTTACTTTGTTCTGTTTTCAAATTTCCTAAGGTGGATGGTTAGAATATTGATTAAAGTCCTTTTTAAAAAATACATTTGTTTATAACCATAAATTTCTGTCTTGTCACTGCTTTTTCTGCATTTCATATGTTTTGGTATGTTGTGTTTTAGTTTTTCTTCATCCCAAAATAATGTTGAATTCCCCTTGTGGTTTTATTCTTTAATCTATTGGTTATTTAGACATGTATTGCTTAATTTCCAAAATGCGTGAATTTTTCACATTTTCTTCTCTTATTGATTTTAATTCATTGCATTTTGGTTGGAAAACATACTGCACATATTTCAATCCTTTTAAAGTATTGAGGCTTATTTCACAGACTAACATAGTCTATATTTAAAATGTTTCATTCAAAGTGCGAATGTGTACTTTGGAAAAATGTGCATTCTACTGTAGTTGGGTAAAATGTTCTACAGGTATATTTTGGGTCTAATTGGCTTATGATGTTTTTCAGTTCTCTGTTCTTTGTTGATCACATGCTTAGTTTTTCTAATCATTATTGGAAGTGGGATATCAAAGTCTCCCACTATTGTAGTTGAATTGCCTATTTCTTCCCTCACTTTTGTCAGTTTTTTGATGCTATTAGGTGCATATATGGTTATAATATGCATTCCTGATGTCTTGACCCTTTTATCATTATAAAATGCTCTTTTTTCAATGTAGAACTTTTTCTATCAATATCTATTTTGTCTTATATTAGTATGGGCACCCTGCACTCTTTTGGATATTGTTTGCATATGACATATTATTTTGCCATCCTTTCACTGTCAACCTATTTGTATCTTTGTATACAATGTGTACCTCTTGTGGGAAATATATAGGTTATGTGTTTTTGCCTACTCCACCAATCTCTGCTTTTTGACTGCACAATTTAATCCATTTATGTGTATCCATTTATCTATTGATGAACACTTAGGTTGATTGCATATTTTGGCTATAGAATGATGCTGCAATTAACATGAGAGTGAAGATATCTCTTCAACATGTTGATTTCATTCCCCTTGGATAAATAAAATGTGTGTGTGTGTGTGTGTGTGTGTGTGTGTATGTGTATGAATACTATACAGCCTTAAAAAATAAGGAAATCTTGTCATTTGCGAAACATGGATGAACTTGGAGGATGTTATGCTAAGTGAAATAAGACATACTCAGAAAGAAATACTGCATGGCTACACTTATATGTGGAATCAAAGTTGAACTCATAGAAGCAGATAGTAGAATTGTGGTTGCCGGGGCAGTGGATGGCGAATAAGATGTCAATCACAGAATACAAAATTTCAGTTAGACAGAATGAATAAGTTCTGAGAGTCTATTGTACAGAATGGCGACTATGGTTAATAAAAGGGTATAAATATTTTCAACACAAAACAGTAAGGATATATTATTTAGCTTTATTTAATTGTTTCAAAATTACATCAAAATTACATATTAAATACTATATATTTACTATATATTTGTATACAAACAATTTCTATTTATTAGTTGTACCTTAATAGAGCTGGGGGAAAGAAATGTAAAGAAAATCCATTTACTTTTTTCAAAAATTTTAATTTTAATTTCAAATTCTGGGTTACATGTGCAGGATGTGCAGGTTTATTACATAGGTAAATATGTGCCAATCCATTTATATGTAATGTAACTACTAGTAACATAGGATTTGCATTTGCTATTTTTCTATTTGTTTTCTATAATTACATATCCTCCTAATTTTCTATTATTTCATTACTGCTTTATTTTGTACTAAATAGATATTTTGTAATATACCATTTTAATTTTGTCATTATTTATTTTACGAAACTTTAAAAACATTTTATTTTCTTAGTGACTGCCCTTTGGGTTACATTTAACATCTTTAACATAAAACAGTCTCATTCACATTAATGTCAACTTAATTTGTATAGTATACAAAAACTTTTGCTCCAATAGAATTATGGTTCTTGTCTCCTGTTTGTGCTATTCTTGTCATACAAATAATATGTGCTTATTCTTTAAAAGCTCATCCATACTCTAATACTTATTTCTGTATGCATTGCTTTTTAAATCAGATAGGAGCAGGAAAGCATTGCAAACAAAAGTACGTTTATGCTTTTATATTTATCTATGTAGGTAGTTACATTTGCCTGTGCTCTTAATTTCCTTGTCTGAATTTGAGTTACTAACAAGTGTCCTTTTACTTCATTGTGAAGAATTCCCTTTATATTTTTGTGATGAAAATCTACTAATGATACATTCTCTTCATTTATATTTATCTGGAAATGTCTTAATTTATACTTCAGTTTTGAATGATAGTTTTGCCAGTTATAGAATTTTGCATGTACAGTCTTTTTCCTTCAATATTGGAACACACCTCTCCACTGCCTTTTTGCCTTCAGTGTTTCCAATGAGAAGTTAGCTGTTCATTTCTAAAGAATCCTTCTCATGTGATGATTACCTTTCTTCTTGTAGTTTTTCAAGATTCTCTGTCATTGGTTTCTGATAGTTTGACTTTGTTGTGTTTAGGTGTGGATCTATTTGATTTACCCTGCTTGGGTTTTGTTGAGTTTCTTTGATATGTAGATTGTCTTTAATCAAGTTTTTGAACTTTTCATCTATTATTTCTTCAAATATTTTTTCTGACCTTTTCTTTCTCTCTTCTCCTTTTTAGACTCCCATCATACATATGTGACTATGCTTGATTGTGTCCCCAAAGTCTCTGAGACTCTGTTCTTTATTCTTCATCCTTATGTATCTCTCTTCAATGTGAATAATTTCAAATGTCTTGTCTTCAATTTCATTGGTTAGTTTTTCTGCCAGTTCAAATCTGCTATTGAGTCCCTTAAGTAAATTTAAAATTTTAGTTACATTACTCTTCAATTCCAGAACATTTATTTGTTTTTTTTATAATTTCCACACTTTATTGAAATTGTGTATTTTGTGAGACATTGTTCACATACTTCCTTTAATTCTTTTGACCTGTTTCCCTTCAGTTCTTTGAAAATATTTACAATAGTTAACTTACTATGTTTGTCTAATAAGTTCACCATTTGGATTTCCATAGGGACATTATCTATGAACTACAGCTTTCCTAGGTATTGGCCATACTTTCCTGATTATTTGGGTGTCTCATATTTTTTTCATGTTGAAAACTGGGCATTGTACATAATATAACTTGGCAACTATGGAAATCATCGCATTATTTATTGTTGCTTTTTTGTTGTTGTTTTGTTTATTTAGTGATTCTCTAGACTAATTCTGTGAAAGCTTTTTGTTTATTGTGTGCAGCCAATAAAGTCTCTACTCAGTTAATTTAGTGTTCAGCTAATGATTGGATAGAGGTTCCCTTAAATTCCTTGAATCAATAAGTCTCACAGCCTATATCAAGAGCCTCTGTATAAGTAAGTATGTTGGGGCATGTCTTCAATATTCTGTCAAGTAGTTTACAACTCTTTCTAGACTTTAATTCTTCCTTGTAAAGAGCCTCAAATTCAGCCATAGATGAGACATGAGAACTTAATTAAATCTTTTCTGGGAATATACACAGTCCTGCAGATGTGTGTCACAATCTAGGTTCCCAGGAATATTTCAGAGCTTTTCAAATACCATCTGAATATCTTGTTCTCAAGTGATTTTTAAACTTTTCTATATGTGCATTTATTATGAATAGCCTTCTTTTAGCCTTAAATGGTAATGCCACCTCAAGTTACTGAGAAGTTAAAAAATTGCTGCATATATGCATACACAGAGTAATATATACCTATATATTTGACAGAACCCTGGAGAGAGAATTGTGCACACAGAGTGAACTCTGAATCATGTGAGACAAAACAAATACGTACATCTCTCTGGTAGTGAGGCGTTTGGAGTGTTCCAAACTCATTCTTTTCCCTCTTTTGGCTACTAGGCTAATGGTTTTCACACACAGTTGCAAGGCTGTTGTTTTTCAAGGAGACCACAAAGCTGAATTTTAAAGAATGGGATTACATCAAGTAAAAATGGCACAGTCTTCTATTCCTTCAGAGATTCAACCTTTTTTCTTTAAGTAAATACTCCTTGGATTTTTGTGAGCCTTTAGGTAATCTTCGAATATCTGAAAGGACTACATTTTGACAATTTTTATTGCCAGTGTTCTCTTTCCTCTTCTGGAGAAGTAGGTTTTTGGAAGTCCTTAATCCACCATTCTGAATTTGCTTTGGTACTATGTTTAATTTTTCTTAAAATTATTTAAGAAAAATAATTTTTAAAATAATTTTTAAAATAATTTCATTACTTAAAGTTACTAATATTTAAGAAATATTAGTTACTAATATTTAAGAAAAATAAAAAATTTTAATAATTTTTATTAAAAAATTATTTAAGAAAAGTAATGGATATTTTAAAAGTTTGTCAATGCTGTATATTTCTGAAGTACTTTCATATTACCATTATGAACTAGCTTTCCTTGAAATTTTATTAACTGGTTTTTTTTTAGATTTGCTTTTAACTTTTTTCTACCAATTTATTATTGGTTACTTTTCATCTTTTTTTTTAGGATGTGATGTGTTCATTTGTTCCACATCAACTTGGAGTCTTCAAAGTGAAGCAGATGATAGAGATTATTGGTTTAGTGGCAGAAGAAGATTTGCAATCTTTATCGGTAAAATCTTTCCATCACGTATATTTAGCTTTCAACAGCATCTGTAAAGCTTCCACCAAGAAAGTTGTGACGAAATTTGATCCTGGTATGCTATTGTGTAATGCCCACCTGGCTTTGTTGTTACTGTTGTTAATTTAAGATTATTTTAATATACTAATTGCTTAATTACACACGCACATATATGTGAAAGAAGTGCTTTTAGCATTTCCCAATGACCGAGCTGCAACTATCAGGTCTAAAGACATATATATATGTATATATATAAAATAATGTGGTCTGACTCAGGAGTTCTCATCTTTTAACATGCATCAAAATCACCTAAAAGGCCTGTTAAAACACATGTCATTGGCTTACATCCCAGCAATGATTATTAAGCTTGTCTGTGTTACGGCCCAAAGACTCACATTTTTACAATGTTCCCAGTAGATGCTGACACTGCCATTACTGCCATTCTGAGGATTGCGCTTTGAGTAGCACTGGTTTATTGATGTATACAGTTTATTTAATATTTTCATGGTTTTTATATTTTATTCTTCTTAGTTTTGTTGTTGAGGGAGTTTATAATATAAACTTTTTGACTATTCTGTGGATTTACTTGTTGCTACTGTTTTATCTAATTCCTCATTATCTTTTATATGTTGAACCATATGAAGTTGCTGATATTCAACTGTTTTGGACCAACAAAAAATTTAGTTTCATATGGGTAAACCTAAATCCTTCAAGTTATCATATTTTATATTTTTATATATGCATTTTTATTATTCATATTTTATTATTTTGCTAAATTGTGTTGTGTAGGTCTTTTTTATTAATGATTTGTATTTTCCAAATGTGTTTAGGAGTTGAGCATTTAAGTTAGAATCAATTATCTAGTGTATTAATTAATTCATGGTTATTGTTTTTAAAGTTGAAATTAAAAATACCATCTATAAACTTATATTCAATTCTATAAAAGGTATATTGCCTTCGATCCGTAATCCCACGGGAAAGTTTGTGGTCAAAGACTTGGCAAAACGCAAGAATTATGCACCTGTAGCAATGCTTCAATCAGCCATGACACGCACTCACAATCATCGCTCATGTGAGGAGCCAGTGAAGGATATGCTATTAGCCTTTCCCAATGACCGAGCTGCAACTATCAGGTCTAAAGACCATCATAAACATTTCAGGTAACATGAAATATTAAAACCCTGAAATTTGGAAAAGCTTAATGGACAACATGACATGCAGAAGTTTCATCAGATCCTGCTGTATAACACTAATGATTGCAATAATAATAATAATAATAATAATAATAATAATAATAATAAAACTGCAATTATCTTTTCATTTTTTTTTTACATGGAGTGACATGGTTGTTGAATGCCACTGTGTTTGTTTTAGGTTAGAACCTCTTTTCACCTCAATATGTACTTGCCTGGAAGTGAATGGTATATAAAATGTTCTTAAAATATGCTATTGACAAGTATAGAAGAATAATACAAATAATCATCTTTGGAAATGTAACAGGTCCTCAGAGTAGTAATGTTTATTAAGTATGGTTGAAAGCTTGAGTTTATTTAAGCTAAAAAATAAAATTGTGTAAAACAATCATGGTTATCATCATCATCATCATCCTCATCATCGTCATCTTTGTTTGACCCCCTTCAAAGGCACATTTTTAATAATCTTCCACAAAGTGAACTTAAACCTCCCCAATTAGGATGATAAAAAGTGTTCAACCTCAGTTTATATTTATCCAAATCTCAAATAAATTACTAACTTTCCAATGGTTAGTGAGAAGTGAACCAGGCATCCCGATATGCTTATCTGGGCCCTGTGCCCAGGAATAGTTTTTACACATTTGAGACCAGAATAAATTTTTTTATTTTTTTCTGCCTGCTTGTATGCTACTAGTAAAGTATCTAAACTTTATAATGGCTCTGGGCTTTCTGCACTTGTCTTTTTAGCTTTGGTTAGTCATTAAGCTCACTTAATTCTGCAGACATTTTCTTGCAATACCATTTGATTTTTAGGATACAATTGTTTTATTGTCTATGATAGGAAAAGCCCAGGTTTTTCTATAGTCTATCTTATTATTTTACAAATTCCATCCAAATTAGCCTTTTTAAAAATTATTACTTGACAAGTACCATAAAACACAGAAACATAAAAACCACTCAGACTCCATTATAAATAATTGCCATATTATAGAAAAGAAAATTCTGTTTTTTCCTCTGGCTCATTCTGTTCACTCCCACCCTGCAGAGGTGGCTTCTAGCAATAATTTTTTATGTACTTTTTTCAACTCTTTCTTAAGGTTATACACATCTATATAGAGATATATCTATGTATCTACATATGTATATATGTATATATCTATATATGTATATAGAGATATAATGTGTTAATTTAATATTAACATTTTGTTTCTGTCTCTCTGTATTAATCAAATGATCTGAAAATAGCAGAATTTTAAAAATAAGGCCAAGTATTTACTATTTATCCCCTGACCATAATTATTTTTCTCAATGAACACTTTTTCATATTAATAGTTAAGGCAGTATTTAGTCCTTATGTTTTCTGGCCAGCAATTAGTAACTTTAAGTAATGAAATAAGTTTTATAGTGTATTTACTTGTTGATAATTGTAATTTCTATTTCATTTTAATACATTTTACCTTTTCAGTTTTTGAGAATAAAATAAGGGAGGGATTTTTGTCTAGTTTTTATTTACTGCAGTATGCCTTGTGCTTAGAACAGTGTCAGGCATAGAGTAGGCATTTGGTAAATATTTTTTGAATAAATAAATGAGGAAAAATATTTTATTTCCATAGTAATTTTTGTCCCCTGTTCTTTGCATATTTTAAAAAACGTATCCTCCTTAAGCTGCAGAGATTACATTTCTAGATGTTTTTCTAAGGAGCTGATAAGGATTTAGATATGTTAATAGTCAGCTCTTTCTCATTTAAGGCATTTACACCACTACTTCTTTCCTTATTCTTCTCTCCTTGTTAGAGGTATCAGGACTTCAAATATATGTAGGAATTATTTCTAGGTTCTAAAGGTGGTTAAGTGTCTCAGATCTTGAAGGAAAATTTAAATATCAAAAATCATCTTTGAACAACAAAGCATTTGTTTCCTGTCTTGTTTTTTCACTCTCTTAAAGAAATTAACACAATTAAAGCTGTATTACTGTAAACATTGAGGAATTGTTGAAGACAAGAAGAAAAATTAATTTTCATTTGACTTTGTGACTAATATCTTCATACTTATGGTTTTTTTCTTTTTTTTCATTATACTTTAAGTTCTAGGGTACATGTGCACAACATGCAGGTTTGTTACATATGTATACATGCGCCATGTTGGTGTGCTGCACCCATTAACTCGTCATTTATATTAGGTATATCTCCTAATGCTATCCCTTCCCCCTCCCCCCATACTTATGTTTTAATTACTGAGGGTGAATATCCTAATGATTAAGAACATTTGCTGAAGATTGAGGTAGACCAAAGCCAGAAGGTGTGAATACTTGCACATTTTTTTAATTGAAAATATATGGTGGGTAAAAAGGAAGAGCATAAACCCAGTTGAGTGAATATTAGATATAAAGTAATTCGCAGTTCTTTTATGAATTGTTTCCTCTATATAGGCTTATTGTTGATGGTTATTTCATAAGTTGTGAAGTTTAAAGGAGGTAGCATGTTTAGCAAAAAGATTCATTATTGTACATTTTTTTTTCTGATTTTGATCATAATGATCTAAAAACAGTTCACTTTTAGGAAACACTAGTCAGATTCAGATCTAGTTTCTTGGAGTCTTATCTGTAATCTAGCAGTGTCCAAATTGCCTAACTGACTAATTCTTCAAAGATGGGTTTAGAATAGCCACCATTACATCCCAGTGACCTTACAACAGATTTTTTTTTATTAGATTAAGAAAAAATAGGCTTCACTCTAGTTCTACATTCAATCATGTCTTGATATAGAACAGCATATGAGGGGAAGGACTAGAATCTGTCCTATTTGCCATTCCACATCCAACACCTGATATAGAAATTGGCTAGGAGGCTCTCAATAAATACTGATTGAACAAATGCATATATAAAAATATTAACATGACTTGCTTATATTGCAGGCCAATTTTCACAAAAGTTCCAAGATTTAACTGTGTGAATCATGATTTTGCATATACTACATTTGAAAAACAGCAAAAGAAATTACATGAAAACTATTATGCAATGTATCTTAAATATTTAAGAAGTGTGCGCTTGCAGAAGAAACAAGCAGAGAGGTAATGTTCAGTTCCTCAAAAAATATGCAACAGATCATGGTGTCTACAGAGTCAGAATTTTTTTTTTAACTCCTTGGTTTCTTTTTATTTTAGATGTTGTAAACTACATTTCAATACGTGATAAAAGCAAAACACTGAGCTGCTTTAACTACAATTATTTCTTTTGTTACCTTTTGACTTGGAATTGTCTTAGATGGGTTTCCCCAGAAGCAGATCTTGAGACAGGGATTCCGGTGCCTATGATTTATGGAGTGTGTGCTCTCAGGAGAAACCTGTACAGAATGAGGGAAGCAGAATAGGGAAGGAGTGAGAGCTGAGGAAAAATGTGTTTCAAATAAAGTTGACACTCAGGGTCTCTTGAGACTAAATTTTACCACAAAGTTGTTGCTGGCTTGAGCCAAAGGGGCTTGTCTTTTGTGTTCCATATCAGTCATTGGCTGCCCTTGGGTATGGCAGGCATGAGCATAATTTCCTCGATGAGATGTTTGAGAAGGGAGTCTCCTCAGCAGAGGACAATTTTATGTGGATTAGTGCACCAGTCTGGTTAAGTGGATATGAGTGAGGCAGCAGCAATATGCACTATGGGAAAGGCTTGAATTTACAGATGCATTTTTTGAATGACTTGACCTCAATTACTGATTATTATTATTATTAATTTTATAGGGAGCACATGTATTCATATGATGATACAGACATAGGCTTAGAGCCAGGATCAGGTCTAAAGTCACCCTCACTCTCAGAAGCGGAAATAGAAGAGGAGCTGTCTTCAGCAGCGAATCCAATCAGAGCAAATCGATTGTTAACCACCAGAAGTATAGCATCTCAGGAGGAAGAGTCCATGAGAAGAAAGGCACGTGCAATGTTTTACATTTGGTTATTCCACGAGAATTCTTAAAATAGCTTTTGCTAATAATGAATAATTCTGGAAAAATATGATTTTTTACAGGTTCTCAAAGGACTTAAATCAGAACCATCCACTCCACAAGAAAAACATGATTGCAGCTTAATTTTGACACCAAAGCAAATTCATCAAGTAATTGTTGGTGAGAATACACAAAAACCTACTACAGCCTTTATTTTTTTATAAAAAAGATTCCTTAAAGTGTAATTTATATTTCATAAAATTTAAAGTATGCAAGTATCAACTTTGGAAATATAAGAAGTCCTCAGAGTAGTCATAGTTATTAAGTATGACTGAGAGAATGAACTTTAGTAAATTTAAAGTTATATAACCACCTTCGCAATTTAATTTTAGAATGCTGCCATCACTCTCATGCCCATATGCAGTTACTCTCTATTTCTTTCTTTCTTTCTTTCTTTTTTGAGACAGAGTCTCACTCTGTTGCTTAGGCTGGAGTGCAGTGGCATGATCTCGGTTCACTACAACTTCCACCTCCCGGGTTCAAGCAATTCTCCTGACTCAGTCTCTCAAGTAGCTGGGATTACAGGTGCAGCACCACCACATCGAGCTAAGTTTTTGTATTTTTAGTTGAGATGGGGTTTCACCATGTTGGCCAGGCTGGTCTTGAACTTCTGACCTCAAGTGACCCACCAGCCTTGGTCTCCCCAAATGCTGGGATTACAGGGTGTGAGCCACCGCACCCCGCCCAGTTACTATTTCTACCCCTTGCCTCAGGCAACCATTAATCAACTTTCTATCTCTATACAATTGCCTATTCTGAAAATAAATGGAATCATACAATATCTAGCCTTTCATATATTGTTTCTTACACTTAGCATACTGTTTTTGAGGTTCACCCACGTGGTAGGTAGTATCAATATTTTGGTCCTTTTTCTATTGGAACAGCACCCCATTTTATGAGTATACCACACTTTGTTTACCAATTCCCCAGTTGATGGACATTGAGTTGTTTTCAGTTTGAGGCTATGATCAATAATGCTGCTATGAACATTCACATAAAATTCTCTGATTTCTAGGAGTGGAATTGCTGGGTTGTACAATAAATTTATATCTAACTTTAAAAAAACCCTCTAAAATGTTTTCCAAAGTGATTGCACAAAGTTGTAATCCTATCAGCAATGTATAAGGGTTACAAGTTCTTCAACATTCTCACCAGCACTGTTATTTTCTGTCTTTTTGATTATAGACCTACTAGTGAGTATGAAGTGTTATCTCATTGTGGATTTGATACTCATTTCCCTAAATGAATAATATGTTGAATATATTTTCATGTACTTACTTAGAGAAATGTCTATGTATGTCATATATAGTCTTTGGAGAAATGCCTTTTAAATTCTTTACCCATTTATTTATTTATTTATTTATTTATTGCGACGGAGTCTCACTCTGTCGCCCAGGCTGGAGTGCAGTGGTGTGATCTCAGCTCACTTCAAGCTCTGCCTTCCGGGTTCATGCCATTCTTCTGCCTCAACCTCCTGAGTAGCTGGGACTATAGGCATCCGCCACCACACCCGGCTAATTTTTTGTATTTTTAGTAGAGACGGGGTTTCACTGTGTTAGCCAAGATGGTCTCCATCTCCTGACCTTGTGATCCGCCCGCTTCGGCCTCCCAAAGTGCTGGGATTACAGGCGTAAGCCACCGTGCCCGGCCTCTTTGCCCAATTTTTTATTCAAATATTTGCTTTCTTATTATAGAAAATGTTCTGTGTATGTGTTTATCTGTAGCATAATGTAGATATGCCTGCAACTTGGATTCTTAGCTTAGTTCTCTCTGGAATTGTGTTTGTGTGCTTCAAGAACACCGTGTGTGCTATAGAGTAGGAAGGCTCTGTACTGAGACCAAACTGGGTTTGGTTCTGCAACCTACTAGTGCAGTGACATTAGGGTTTGCCTCTATGGGTCTCAGTTTCTTCATCTGTGAAATGGGAAGTGATAATATTGCCTACCCCATAGTATAATTGTGTGAACTGAGTGCCTTACACATAATAAGTGTTTAGAAAGTTTTAGTGAAAACACTTCATCCATAAGATGAGTATGCTGCATTAGAAAATGCTTAAAGTCTAATTGTAATTCCTTTATCCATTCAGTCATTTTATAAGTGTTAATTGAATGACCACCATATACTAGACACCGTTCTGGGTTCTGGAGATACAGCAATGAAGAAAACAGACTGAGCCCCTGCTGTCATAGAGATTACATTTGGCTGGGGTGGGAGGGAGATAATAAACCTTTCCTTATATAATACATAATTGGTATACAAGGTATGAAGAAACATAAACCAGGTTAAGTAGATCGAGAATAATAGAATGTTTTCATGGAGAGTCTCTTTTACCAGGTGGTTAGCATCTCTGAGAAGTATATTTGAGCAGAGACAGATACCTGTGTGAGGTAAAGACATGAGGCATCTGGGCTGACTGTGAGTTAGGAGAACAAGTGAAAACTCCTTTTTAACCTTGAAGAAGTGCTATACAATATACCCTTCTAGGTCTGTTTTCACCAAGTGATTGAAGGACAGTTATGATTAAAGAAGTAGTGGCTATAATGGTCTAAAGTGGGAGTTCTCATTTCATTCTAACCACAGTTAAGGTGGCCATGAGGGAGATGTGGACAAAGGATGATTGATTGGTGTAGATGGGCTGATTCTCTCTCTAGGGGGGAATTCAGCATATAAAACATGGAGAATGGTGGGAGAGAAGGAATGTAAAGGGGCACAAAATTTTTGGAGTGATAAATGTTCACTCTTTATTGTGGTGATTGTTTCACAGGTGTATACATATACGAACACTAATGAAATTCTATACTTTAAATATGTTCAGTTTACTATATGCCAGTTTTAACTAATTAAGCTGTTAAAGGCAGGGCAAAACTTAAAATTATTAAAATTGCTTTGATATAAAATCCTGGGCATTTTAAGGGGAAAACTTAAGCAATGGGTCATGGGAAATTTACCAGTTTCTGTAAATTATAGATAAGTGAACAAAATACTTGCACTAATGGGAATAGAGGAGGTGTTGAAGTGTTGCAAATTAAGGTGCTAAGATAAGTTGTAGTGAATGGTTCTCATTTAGTCATATAATTTTTCATATAATTAGAATATATTTATATTGAATTGTAGCCAATAATGTCCAAACATTTAATCATGGTCATCTAGAAAAAAATGCTTACTTAATAATTCCTGATATTATTGTAAATATTTTTTAAAATTTCATTTTTATACAAATTGGTTGATCAAAATATATTTTGAAAACTTAAAAAGTAAATGAACTCATTTGCCATCTTTAAACTTAACAAAATACTTTTCATTTTTTTTCAGGGCCTTCTGTCCTTAACTTTGGTAATATTTGTGTGAACTCTCCAAATACTCATCTACTTCATGTTATTAATATGCTACCTATGCATGTTTTGCTCCAGTTAGATACTGATTTAGAAGAACTTCAGAAGACCAACCAATTTTCATATGTGATTCCACCTACATCCAGTACTTATATTTCAATGGTATTTGACTCTCCCACCATTGGAAAATTTTGGAAGTAGGAATTATTTTTGAATTTCTGCTTGTTAGAATCAAAGTGTACTTCTGTAGAATATGTATTTATTTTCCTGAATAATTGTATTGTATATTATATTTGTTCTCCAAACATAGAAGCTATATGTGCATCAATTTTTAGATATATAGATTGATAGTTTAGTAGCAATCTAATTATCTTTCATAATTAAAGTATTACATGCTAAGAATTGTGGATGTTAATCAATGCTATGTGCATTTTACGTGTAGCTGAATTCTATAATCACAAATAACTATTATCAGTTAAATTTGGATGCTTTTGCTGCATTACAGGTCTTTCACCTTTACAGTGAACAATGTACCCAGTGGACACATCCTAGTGATGGCAGTTGTCCAGCCAGTAACACTTGAGCTATCTTCTAATGAGCTAGTATTGAGACCACGAGGCTTCTTCATGAAAACATGTTTTCGGGGGACAGTTAGATTGTATAATCGTCAGAATTGTTGTGCTCAGTTTCAATGGCAACCCGTAAACACAGGAAGAGGGATAGCATTTTCTATTTGTCCAGCTAAAGGTAACGGTTTATTGTTTGTTTGATTTAGACATTTATTTTTTCATGTATTCATGTATTCTGGTATTAATTATTTATTGAGTGTGTACTGTGTACTGGTGCCAAGAGTATAGAAGTAAATCAGATACTGTCATCAGGGGTATTTATTTTTACAGATATAATATGATTTGGAAATATGGAACCCTTGTTAGGGTTCTCCAGAGAAACAGACCAACAGGGAGAGAGAGAGACAGAGAGAGAGAGATAAAGAGAGAGACATTTTAAGGAACTGGTTCTGGCTCACAGGTTGTGTGGTTGTGTGGCCTGGCAAGTTTGAAATTTGCAGGGCAGGGTGGTAGACTGGAGATACAGGGAAGAGTTGATGGTGGGGTCTTGAGTCTAAAGGCATTCTGGAGGCAGAATTTATTATTCCTCCTGGGACATCAGTCTTTTCTGTTAAGGCTTTCAAATAATTGGATGAGACCCACCCGCATTATGAAAGGTAATCTGCATGTTAATTAACTGATTGTGATAATTATTATACTATATATGCATATCAACTCATTAGGTTGTACACCTTGAATGTATACAGTCTTTGTCAATTAACTGTTTCAAAAAGCCTACTGATTTAAGTGTTAATTACATCTAAAAAAACACTTTCACAACAACATCTGGACTGGAGTTTAACCAAATAACTGAGCCCTACAGCCTGGAGCAGTTGACAGATAAAATTGATCATCACAGATACTTATGGACAAAATAAATTTTCTTTAGTTTTAGTTAGATAATGATGATAATCTATGATTCAGAATGACATATTTTTCTAGTATGAATTCTTTTAGAAAGATCTAGAAATTACTTATAGCCAATATTTAATACAACTCATAAAATCCAATTAATAAAATTAAGAACTTTAAATAAGATGATTTTTAATTAATAGAAGACAATCTCAGACATACCATTTTTGATGTGCCCTGTATTTGTGAACCATCCTCTTAACCTTGTTTCCGCCATTCCCTGGAGTCTATAATTCCACATAGTATACCCGCTGTAACATGAACACTCGTAACTGCTAAACTGTGACTTATTTAGTAGCCTGTCAAATTTGGCAAACATCCTTGTGATGTGCTGTGAGGACCTCATGATGGCACAAGCTATCATTTAGGAAATAAGATAGCAATTAAGAAGTTGAATGATCAATACGGTATCTTTGTTTTATGTACATGTCGTGCCTTTCCAGCTAGATGAAAAGGCTGGATCTTTGTATCAATAGTGACCCATTTGGTGCTTTATAACAGCCGAAGTCCAATTTTGCATGAATGGAAAGTAAAACAGACTTTGGATAATCTTAGCTGCTCACTAGCTATTTTAACTTAAGCAAAGTACTCTATGAATACAAGTTTCCTCATCTGTGAAATGGAGAGATGACTACATCTCAAAGATTAATTGTGTGAGAAACTTCTCTAATGCCTGGCAAAGAGTAGGTGCCAAATAAATGGATAGCCATTTTATTACGAAAATTTTCTAAATCTGTTTGGAATTTTTTCCTGAAACAATCCTCAGGGTAATAACCTATCCTGCACCTTTCCATCCATCCTCATTAGAAAACCCTTGCTTCCTGTTTTCTTCCATCTTTCCTCCCTCCTTTGTTCCCTTTCTAGTTCCCTTCCCCTTCTCTCTCCCTCCCTCTTTAAGTCTAATTTAGCAACAGTAATTATTTAGGGTCTAAATAGAAATATACTATACTTCATATTTCAGACGAGTCCTGGTTTGTAGAAATCTTGCCTTAAACATATTTTCTTGTGAATATCAGTCATTTCCAAATCAGTATTTTACATAGCTCTAAAAGTGCTTGTAACAGGGAGTGTTATGAAAACAATCTTAAGTATTAAGTTCACTTAATTTTAGTGTGGATGTGTAGATAGAGATTTTGACAAATTTAACAAGTGGAAGAGTAGGACAGTCCTTTCATTAGGTTTGGAGATCACTAACACAGCTATTTAATCTTCTTATTAATGTGGATTGATTTAACACCATTCTAGATCATAATTTGTTAAGTATCTGAAATATACTTTCATCAACATTTCACAGATTCCCTTGACCGAGCTCTTTATAAATTTTAATACTGAAAATACTGGATCCTGCCTCAATCTATTGAAATGCTGAGAGAGTAATTAGAGAAGAAAGAACATATTTCTATACATTTAAGATATTTTAGATAAACCTTCTTCAGTTTGTTTGAACAGGTATCAAACAGTGGTTGTTGTATTATCAGCATTCCAGCTACAGGTGCTGACCAACCATCTGATATTGTGCTAAGAGTGTTAAAAAGCTCACTAGCCTATACTTCTCCTTGTATTAATATTTCTCTATTCTAACTAGGGAGGAATGGGCTGGGCTTGCCTTATGGCTGCCATGGAAATGCAATGATGATACTTAATTTTTGTAAAAGAGAAGTGGAATTATGATATTATAAGCTGGAGTACCAGTTATGCTTCTTGTGGTCTTTAGAACTCTTATTTTTACAGTAGAGGTTTTTACATTTACTTTTATTTTCTTTGGTTGCTCATGACACCTCTTATAATTTTTAAACAAACAATTACCAAGGTACAAACACACAAAGATATTTAATTTCAAATAAAATTTTTGTGTAAGAATGCCATTAGTACTTAAGTTCTTTTTAAGAATACAAAAATATAATCCTCAAATCTATCTCATATAGCATTAAAAAAAGTGTTTGTAATTTGTAGCATATACAGTTTTGCTTATGTTCCTTTCCTCAGAATATTTATAATGATTACTCAATTTCATATTGTTTTTACCATTTTATAAACAGAAAGTGACTTTTTACCAAGATATTTTTCTTGTGCTGTATCAGTTTTGCATCCTGGACAATACATTTAATCATATGCCTCTCTCTATATTTTTATAAACTGAAATGAATAATTCCAAATTAAAATTTATATTGTCTTTGTCCTTCTTCCCTGAGGCATGATAGGTTTTTTGTTTGTGTTTGATAGTGGATATTGTAAGGGGAGAATATAAGAGTGGATTGATATTTTCTTTTTTATTATTTTTGAGACAAAGTTTCACTGTTGTTGCCCAGGCTGGAGTGCAATGGCGTCATCTCAGCTCACTGCAACCTCCACCTCCCGGGTTCAAGCGATTCTCCTGCCTCAATCCTCCCGAGTAGCTGGGATTACAGGCATGTGCCACTACGCCCGGCTAATTTTGTATTTTTTAGTACCGACGGGGTTTCTCCATGTTGGTCAGGCTGGTCTCGGACTCCTGACCTCAGGTGATCCGCCTGCCTCGGCCTCTCAAAGTGCTGGGATTACAGGCATGAGGCTCCGTGCCTGGCCAAGAGTGGACTGATATTTTCTAAGACAGAATTCAATTCTAATTTGACTTTTTCTGTGGGTATTTTTCATGCTTCTGCTTGTTTTGTTTTGTTTTTGTCTGGTATCTTTATCCTTACTAAAACCTTGAATCACACAATCCATGAACTTGTTTTTGATCAATTAACTCCCACTCTCTTTCTCACTTCTCTCACTCCTTGGTTGTATGCAGTACCAGCTCTACCAGTCCCAGCCTTGCTCAATCCAGCTGAAGGGGAGAAAATCTAATTTATTTTTTCAATCCTCATAAATTTTTAACTGAGATACTCTCTCGAAACAAAAGTCAGAATAACAAAAGAAAAACCAGCAGAAATTTATTGATGCATGCTGTACTGATCACATAGGAGAGGCCTCAGTTCAAAAGTATCTCGCAAGGCAGTGGCTTAGAGGTCTTATTTAAATAGTATTTTAACAAAGAGCAATAAATCTTAGCATAGTAAGACAAAGGAGAATGCAGTTCCAGTCTTTTAAAAGGCAGGAAAATATAAGAAGGTAGATTTTACCATGGCAGCCGTAAGGCAAGCCCAGCCCATTCCTCCCTAGTTAGAATAGAGAAATATTAATACAAGGAAAAGTATAGGGTATTGAGCTTTTTAAACCTTAACACAGTATCAGATGGTTGGTCAGAACCTATAGCTGGAATGCCGATAATACAACAACCACTGTTTGATACCTGTTCAAACAAACTGAAGAAGGTTTATCTAGAATATCTTAAATGTACACCTAAAATCTGCTCCCAGATTTCTCTGGTGCCTGCTGATGTCTTCTCTGGGGCAATAAGCAAGTGATGTCTCCAGTAAGGAAGGATTTGCATCCCAACATCAGGAAAACAGAGGCTGAGGCCCAGTGTTCTCCTGTGTTTTTAATTTAACAATCTTAATATATTGGGGAGAAATACTTTGTTTTCCTTTACAGCCATCCAGTTTCTTTCCCATACCCCTGATATACTTAATATTCCTGAAGAAAAAATATATAACTGTGCTCATTGGAGAGAGAAAATTCTTCTCAAGCTGACCTGTCTATATGGATGTATAATTCTTTCACTGCTTTCAACTCTTCTCAGGGCACTAAGATGGCTTTATTTATAGGACTGAATCTTCTTTGCAGAAATTACTTCCCATCACAATCTTCCCCAAACCCCAAAGAACAGGAAAAAGCTGTTCCGTAACCTGACTTTTACATATTCCCCAGGATTTATCTTTCTGCAGAATTCCTGATCATCTTTCATGTCACAATTCACATGCCACCTCCATATAATGAAGTTTCCTCTAGCTTTTTGGCTAATTTATTTATTTTTACCCTTTATTTCTGTTCCTATTATGCATTTGTTATGTCATCAACAATTATTTGTTTTTATATGTCTCTTATTTTGGCAGGCGTTGCTAAATCCATATCTGATGTTGGTTCCTCTTCCCAACAGGACCCTCATTTTGTTTAGGGCAACAATGTTCTCATCTGAAAAAACTCTTCCGCAAACATCTTTTGCTATGGACATAAATTTTCTTTAGCTTCACCCTCCTCCTATGTACTTGAAACTGTTTCCCCAAGTATTTTTTACATGTATTATCATACTTATTTATTTGGACAATAATACGTTTAATATCACAAACATATATGTGTATATATATGTTTGTGATTTTATATATATATATATGAAATTGCTCTCTTTGTCTTTCCAGCTTATTTAAAACAAAATTACATAAAGAAATAGCTATAAAAATATATTGTTGAGATTGTAACATAAATATACAATAAATATAACATTAGTACCACACAAAGGAGGAAAAGGGGAATAAAGTTATGTAAGAGTAACAGTTCTACAAACAGCATAAAGGAGGAAATAATTACACAAATTAAAATGTCAGTGGAAAATATTCACTTAGTACCAAAGAACATAGTAAAGGTGGAATAAAGAATAAAAATACATGAGCCAAACATAAAACAAAATATAAAAGAGCAGATATAAATTCAAATATGTCAATTCTAGCACTAAATATGAAAGCATTAAACAAGTATCAAATAAAAAGGCAAGGACTGTCTACTAGATATTAAAACAACAGCAAAAACTGAAATATCTACCACAAACAATCTACAAAAGTAGCTTAAATCCAGAGAAACAGGATAAAAGTAAGAGGATAAAAAACTTGCAAACAGGAAACATAAGAAAGCTGGAGTGATGATATAACAATTAGACAAAATATACATTTTTAAAAACTTTTATTTTAGGTTCAGGGGTACATGTGCAGGTTTGTTACATAGGAAAATCCGCCTGTCACATGGATTTGATGTACAGATTGACACTCAGTTAATAAGCGTAGTACCCAACAAGTTTTCAATCCTCACCCTCCTCCCAACCTCCATCCTCAAGTAGTACGCAAAGTCTGTTGTCCCCTTCTTTGTGTCCATGTGTATTCTATGTTTAGCTCCTAGTTATAAATGAGAACATGTAGTATTGATTTTCTGTTTCTGCATCAGTTTGCTTAGGATAATGGCTTCCAGCTACAATCAAGGTTGCTGCAAAGGCCATGATCACATTCTTTTTTATGGCTGTGTAGTAGTCCATGGTATATATGTACCACATTTTCTTTATCCAGTCTAGTGTTGATGGGTGTTTAGGTTGATTTCATGTGTTTGCTATGGTTAATAGTGACAGACACATGCGTGTGTCATTATGGTAGAATGATGTATATTCCTTTGGCTACATACCCAATAATGGGATTGCTGGGTCAAATGGTATTTCTTTTTTAAATTATTGGAGAAATACCAAACTGGTTTCCACAGTGGCTGAACTAATTTAAACTCAAACCAGCAGTGCATAAGTGTTCTGTTTTCTTTGTAACCTCAACAGCATTGGTTATTATTTGACTTTTTAGTAGTAGCCATTCTGACTGGTGTGAGATGGTATCTCATCATGGTTTTGATTAACATTTCTCTAATGATTAGTGATGTTGAGAATTTTTATATGCTTGTTGGCTGCATGAATGTCTTATTTTGAGAAATGTCTGTTCATATCCTTTGCCCATTTTTTAATATTAGACTTTTGTCAGATACGTAGTTTGAAAATATATTTTCCCATTCTGTAGGTTGTATTTTTACTCTGTTGATAGTTAATTTTGCTGTATAGAAGCTCTTTAGTTTAATTAGGTCTCATTTGTCAATTTTCGTTTTTGTTGCAATTGCTTTTGCTGTCTTCATCATGAAATCTTTGCCAGGGCTTATCTCCAGAATGCTATTCCTTAGGTTATTTTCCAGGATTTTTAGTTTTAGGCTTTACATTTTAATCTGTAAGGCATCTTGAGTTGATTTTTGTATGTTGTGTAAGGAAAGGGTCTAACTTCAATTTTCTGCATATGGCTAGCCAATTATCCTAGCACTATTTGTTGAATAGGGAGTCCTTTCCCTATTGCTTGTCTTTGTCAATTTTGTCAAAGATCAGATCAGTGTAGATGTGTGGCTTTATTTCTGGACTCTCTAGTCTGTTCCATTGGTCTATGTGTCTGTTTTTCTACCAGTACCAAGCTGTCTTCATTACTGTATTCTTGTAGTATAGTTTGAAGTTGGATAATGTGATGCCTCCAAGTTTGTTCTTTTTTGTTAGGATTGTCTTGGCTATTTGGGCTCTTTTTATGGTTCCATATGAATTTTAAAATAGTATTCTAATTCTGTGAAGAATGTCAGTGGTAGTGTGATAGGAATAGCATTGAATCTGTACATTGCTTTGGTCATTTTAACAGTATTGATTCTTTCAATTCATGAGCACAGAATATTTTTCTATTTGTTTGTGTCATCATTGATTTCCTTCACTAACGTTTTGTAATTCTCATTGTGGAGATCTTTCACCTCCCTGGTTAACTGTATTTCCAGGTGTTTTATTCCTTTTGAGGCTATTGTGAATGGGATCACGTTCCTGATTTGACTCTCAGCTTAGACATTGTTGTTGTATAGAAAAGCTACTGATTTTTATACATTGATTGTGGATCCTGAAGCTTTGCTGAAGTTGTTTATCCAATCTAGGTGTATTTGGGCAGAGACTATGGGGCTTTCTAGGTATAGAATCATATCATCTAAAAACAGAGATAGTTTGACTTTATCTCTTCCTATTTGGATGTCTTTTATTTATTTCTCTTGCTTGATTGCTCTGGCTAGGACTTCTAGCACTACACTGAATAGAAGTCATGGGAATAGAAATTCTTGTTTTGATCTAATTTTAAAGATAAATACTTCCAGCTCTTTCCTGTTCAGCATGATGTTGGCTGTGGGTTTATCATAGATGGCTCTTATTATTTTGATCTTATTATTTTGAGATGTGTTTCTTCAATGCCTAGTTTATTGAGGGCTTTTAAACATGAAGGGATGTGGAATTATATTGAAAGCCTTTTCTGCATCTATTGAGATTATTATGTGTTTTATATTGTTAGTTCTATTTATGTGATGGATCACATTTATTGATTTGTGTATGTTGAACCAACCTGTGTCTCTTGGGATAAAGCCTACTTGAACATGGTGGATTAGCTTTCTGATGTGCTGTTGGATATGGCTTGCTAGTAATTTGCTAAGAATCTTTGCATTTATGTCCATCAAGGATATTGGCCTGAAGTTTTCTTTTTTGTTGTATTTCTGCCAGGTTTTGGTATTAGAATGATCCTGACCTTGTTGAATGAGTTAGGGAGGAGTCACTCCCCCTCAATTTTTTGGAATAGTTTCAGTAAGAATGGTGCCAGCTCTCTTTTATACATCTGGTAGAATTTGGCTGTAAATCTTTTTGGTTCTGGGCTTTTTCTGGTTGGTAGGGTTTCTACTACTGATTAAATTTCAGAACTCAATACTGATCTGTTCAGGGTTTCACTTTCTTTCTGGTTCAATAATGGGATGTTGTATGTTTCCAGGAATTTATCTATTTCTTGTAGGCCTTCTATTTTTGTGTACAGAAGTGTTTGTAATATAAGTTTTTTTTTGTATTTCTGTGGGGTATGTGTTAATGTCCCCTTTATCATTTCAGATTGCATCTGTTTGGATCTTCTCTTTTTTTCTTTCTTACTCTAGCTAATGGTCCATCAATCTTATTTATTTCTTCAAATAACCAGTTCATGGATTTGTTTATATTTTGTATGGTTTTCCATGTCTCAGTTTCATTCACTTCAGCTGTGATTTTGGTTATTTCTGGTCTTCTGTTAGCTTTGGGGTTGGTTTGCTGTTTTTCTAGTTCCTCTAGTTGTGATGTTTGGTTGTTAATTTGAGACCTTTCTAAGTTTTCAATGTGGGTGTTTAGCACTATAAAATTTCTGCTTAATACTGTATTAGCTGTGTCCTAGAGAGTCTGCTATGTTGTATTTTTTTCTCATTAGTTATAAAGAAATTTTTGATTTCTCCTTAATTTCATTTTTTACCCAAAAGTCATTCAGGAGCAGGTTGTTTAATTTCCGTTTAATTATATGGTTTTGAGCAACCTTCTTAGTGTTGATTTCTATTTTTATTGTGCTGTGGTCTGATGGTGTTTTGTTTGATTTTGTTTTAATTTACTGATAATTTTTCTATGGCCAATTGTATGGTCAGTTTTAGAGTATATGCCATGTGCAGATGAGAGGAATGTATACTCTGATGTTTGGGAGTGGAGAGTTCTGTATATGTCTGTTAGGTCCATTTGGTTAGGTTTTTGAGTTTAGGTCCTGAATATCTTTGTTAGTTTTCTGCCTCAGTGGTCTGTCTGATAATGTCAGTGGGATGTTGATGTCTCCCATTATTAGTTTGTTTATCTAAGTCTCTTTGTAGGTCTCAAAGAACCTGTTTTATAAATCTGGGTGCTCCTGTTTTGGGTACATATACAAAGGCTTATCTCAGCACTCCTGGGCTGTGTGCTGTAACTCTGGGAGCTGGTAGTGGGCCCCAGGTTTGTTCTCTGGCCCCTCAAGATTAGGAACATCCGTGCTGGAGGGACTGAGGTGTTCCTGGTCTGCTGGCCACAACATTCCTATTGGGGGTGCTGTCAAAAGCACCTCATCGGGGCCAGGGTGGTGGGATGCACTTGTACTAGCAGTGGTGGTGTAGTGGGGTGCACATGGACACTAATGCCAGCAGGGGAGGAGAGGGGAGATCTGCCTGCACACATGTCCTGGCAAAGCAGTGGAACAAGTTGTGGGTGAGTACATGCCAGCAAAGTGGCAGGGGAAGGCTGTGATGGGGGGGAGAGTGCAGGTGGGCTGGTACATTTCAGTGGAAGCTGGTCTGCTATAGTTCCTTGATGGTCAGGCACAGTCTGACAGTGAAGGAGCTATGATAAGGGCCCCCAGGAAGCACCCTGGTTGGGCATCCAAGGCTGTGGTGCAAGCAGGCATGGCCAGACTAGGGCTACTGGAAATGACAGTAGACAGGAAGTTGCTCAGATCAGACTAGTCCTGTCCTATGAGCAAGACAGCCCTGCTCTGCCCAAGTCTAATAGTTCCCCAAAGGCTAAATTATTCTAGAGGATCACTGTAGGCCTTGGAGTGTGGGGATCCCAAGTTGTGCTCAACTGTGGCAGTTCCCATGCCAAACCCTCGGGGCTCTACACAGCCTGGAGTCCTGCCCCTTCCTCCTAAGCGGCTCTCCCTGCCATCATTAGCTTATTTAATCCCCACAATGTGATTCTCTCAGTTAAATAGAATTGTTATCTCCATTTTACATGTAATTAAACTGAGCTACAGAGCAATTAAGGAAATTGCCCATGGTCTCAGGTAGTAAGTGCCAGTTCTGAAATTTGAACTAGGAAGACCTTAGAATTTGTGCTCTTTTGGGGTTGCTCTTCTTGAGGAGTATCTTTGTGGTGTTCTTTGTATTTCCTGAATTTGAATGTTGGCCTGTCTTGCTAGGTTGGGGAAGTTCTCCTGGATAACATCCTGAAGTGTGTTTTCCAACTTGGTTCCATTCTCCCCGTCGCTTTCAGGTACACCAATCAAATGTAGGTTTGGTCTTTTCACATAGTCCCATATTTCTTGGAGGCTTTGTTCGTTCCTTTTCATTCTTTTTTCTCTAATCTTGTGTTCGTACTTTATTTTATTAAGTTGATCTTCAAACTCTGATATCCTTTCTTCTGCTTGATGGATTGGGCTGTTGGTACTTGTGTATGCTTCACAAAGTTCTCGTGCTGTGTTTTTCAGCTCCATCAGGTCATTTATATTCTTCTCTAAACTGGTTATTCTAGTTAACAGTTCCTCTAACCTTTTATCAAGGTTCTTAGCTTCCTTGCATTGTGTTAGAACATGCTCCTTTAGCTCAGAGGAGTTTGTTATTATCCACCTTCTGAAGCCTACTTCTGTCAATTGGTCAAACTCATTCTCCATCCAGTTTTGTTCCCTTGCCGGCGAGGAGTTGTGATCCTTTGGAGGAGAAGAGGCATTCTGGTTTTTGAAATTTTCAGCATTTTTGCACTGATTTTTTCTCATCTTCGTGGATTTATGTACCTTTGGTTTTTGCCATTGGTGACCTTTGGATGGAGTTTTTGTGTGGACGTCCTTTTTGTTGATTTTGGTGCTATTGCTTTCTGTTTGTTAGTTTTCCTTCTAACAGTTAGGCCCCTCTTCTGCAGGTCTGCTGGAGTTTGCTGGGGGTCCACTCCAGACCCTGTTTGCCTGGGTATCACCAGCGGAGGCTGCAGAACAGCAAAATTGCTGCCTGCTCCTTCCTCTGGCAGCTTTGTCCCAGAGGGGCACCCGCCAGAAGCCAGCCTAAGCCCTCCCGCATGAGGTGTCTGTTGACCCCTGCTGGGAGGTGTCTTCCAGTCAGCAGGCACGAGGGTCAGAGACCCACTTGAGGAGGCAGTCTGTCCCTTAGCAGAGCTTGAGCACTGTGCTGAGAGATCTGCTGCTCTCTTCAGAGCCGGCAGGCAGGAAAGTTTAAGTCTGCTGAAGCTGTGCCCACAGCTGCCTCTTTCCCCAGGTGCTCTGTCCCAGGGAGATGGGAATTTTATCTATAAGCCCCTGACTGGGGCTGCTGCATTTCCTTCAGAGATGCTCGGCCCGGAGAGGAAGAATCTAGAGAGGCAGTCCAGCTACAGCAGCTTTGCAGTGCTGCTGTGAGCTCTGCCCAGTCTAAACTTTCTGGAGGCTTATTTTACACTGTGAGGGGAAAACAGCCTCCTCAAGCCTCAGTAATGGCAGACGCCCCTCCCCCTACTAAGATCCAGTGTCCCAGGTCGACTTCATACTGCTGTGCTGGCAGTGAGAATTTCAAGCCAATGGATCTTAGCTTGCTGGGCTCTGTGGGGGTGGGATCCGCTGAGTGAGACCACTTGGCTCCCTGGCGTCAGCCCCTTTCCAGGGGAGTAAACCCTTCTGTCTCACTGGCATTCCAGGTACCACTGGGGTATGAAAAAAACTCCTGCAGCTAGCTTGGCGTCTGCCCAAATGGCCACCCAGTTTTGTGCTTGAAACCTAGGGCTCTGGTGGCATAGGCACCTGAGGGAATCTCCTGGTCTGTGGGTTGTGAATACCATGGGGAAAGTGTAGTGTCTGGGCTGGAATGCACCATCCCTCACGGCAAGGTCCATCACGGCTTCCCTTGGCTAGGGGAGGGAGTTTCCCGACCACTTGTGCTTCCCGGGTGAGGTGACACCCCACCCTGCTTCGGCTTGCCTTCTGTGGGCTGCACCCACTGTCTAACCAGTCCCAGTGAGATGAACTGGGTACCTCAGTTGGGAATGCAGAAATCACCCACCTTCTCCATTGATCTCGCTGGGAGCTACAGACCAGAGCTGTTCCTATTCGGCCATCTTGCCTGGGAATTCAAATTTGTGCTCTTTTAACCACCATGATATATGATACCTTTTTACATTGAGGAAGGCCACATGGTAAGGAATGTTAATATGGGAAGCTAGCAGGAGCTCACTGGTCTTTGAAGGCATTGTCAACCTATTAAGACAGATCTGGAATACCTATCCTTGGGATTTTAATTGCATAAGATAAACTCTTACCTACCTAATCCACTGAAGCAGGACTTTTTGTTATTTACATTCAAATGTAATCTTGATGGACCCTGATTAAGCTGATGGCACTTCCATAACCAGTTCTCTTCTTTTTATAAATTAATGTGCCTAACAGAGTGTTGGCATTCAAGAGTATTAAAAATATCTGATATTAGGTGCTTTCCGGGCATCATGCACTATGTTACTCCCCATACATATGTTGTTATCTCCCTATATGGCCACTGCAAAACTAAGAGGGAGCTAGGCAGTATATAGTTTTTAAGATTTAGAAAACTTCCATTCCATGACAGTCAACCTGATCCAAGGCAAAGTTTTCTTGTGATGGTAATTGATTTCTTTCATTCAGTATCCTGTGCCTTTGAATCTCAGGGGCTTCTGCCTTTCCGAAGGAAGAACATCTAAGTTATTGTTTCCATTAAGTAATATTTTCCTTTCTCCAAAGGAAATGATGAATCTAAACAGATAAAACAGCTCACTCCAAATGTACCTGATACCACATGAGTTCTCAATGTATTTGAATTATAGCAATGTGTTAATTACCGATAGCTAAATCAGAAGCTACATCTCTAGGGATGTATGTATTTCAAAAAACTTCTGTGGTAATGATAATTCTTCCTTCTGAAAGCTGAATGAATGATGCTGACAAGTATTCCAGAATGTCAGAAAACATGTGGTGTGGGCAATTTGGTTAGGAACCACAAATGATTTTCTACTGTCTATATGTAAATTTATCTCTAATCATAGAGTGTTTGCTTCATTGTTAAATTTTCTATTGTTTTCCAAATATTGGCATATTTTTTCATATATTTTATTTGCCTATTAACATTGAAAAATAAGGCAGGCATTTTCTATTTTAATCAAACCCTATAGGTCAATACTCATTTGATAATATCTCACTTAGCATTTTTCTGTTTTTGGAGTTTAATTTTAATAGTTTATTTAATGCAATCACATTTTTACCTTAACTCTTATTTTGGATATTAACAAAAAGAAATACAATTAAAATGTGGAAAATGTCTTATTCTCTCTCTACATTTTCTGTAGGCACTGTTGAAGCATATTCCTCACTGGAATGTGAAGTAACTTGGCAGCAGGGCTTCAGTTCTCCAGAAGAAGGAGAATTTATTCTTCATGTCTTTCAAGGAAACGTGTTGAAGCTAAAATGTGTTGCACATGTAATTATTTTCCTTGAACATGGTTTTTGTTTTGAGGGCTATGAATTGGTTGGGTATACACTGGTGTATATAGTTACCTATATCTAGAATTAACTGTAAAACCCAAGACTTTCATGCAACAGTACTAGTTTTTTTGTTAGAGCCTCTATAAATATGTAATATCATCATGGGAGCCATTGAAATGAAATTATTTTATTAAGAGACACAAAAAGTATTTTCAGAGAATATACTTGATGGATTAAAAATGTGAGTAGAGGGAAAGCTGTAATATGCAATTTTAACCTTTTTCTGATATAGTCCAGAGGGCCTTAAATTCATGACTCAATCACCAAGCATGATTTTACATGTGTACCAAATTTCCCACTCAATGTTCTTAGAAATATTAAAGAAGCCAAATGCTCTTTTACTAAACCCCATCTATATTTCTAGGACATGATGATACTCTTACATATTTCAGCTGTGGAGGAGTTTTTAGCCTCAAGAGATGAGAAATTCATCTACTTTTAGTGATGGCAAGTGACAGAACTCAGTATGGTTTTTCTTCTAAGCCTAAAATAAGCTGGGTCCTACTGCTTTTCATTATGTGTAAATTAGTTTTATTTTTTAAAAACTTTCTATTGAAGTATAACATGCATATGTATATGTGTATGTGGAGAAACATGAAGTGATTAAATAAAATATTCATTTGTTTGTCATTCATATATGAAGGCCTGATTGGTCTGTTTACTCTTCTGTTAGTTTTGTTTGAAAATTTATTATTCCAATTGCCTGGATAATATTCTTCAAATAAATGTAATTATAGAGTATATTAAAACCTATGACAATAACAAATAATATTTCATACGTGAAGACAATAGGGTCTGATATAAAGAACACATAATGAGAAGTTGGAAAACTTGGATTCTAGTTCCCCTTTGGCTACTGCTTGCTTTCCTGAAAAATCGAAGAGGTGGATGATACCAACATTTCCAAAAATCAGTCTATGTTGCACTAGTTCTGTGAGGTGCTTTGTGTGAGATGAGGAGGGGGAGTCCTGACCTTAAGTAATTCTGTGAATCCCCATTTTTCGATAAGCAAAGTGCTCATTATCAGTATGTTAAGCCCCATGAGTAGACTTCTAGTAGAAACATGCCTGAATAATTTCATTTGACACCTTCTTTTCCATACTTAGGTGAGCCTTCAACTCTTTCCTTTTGCACTGCACATGGTAACACCTTGTACATAGTTGTTTAGATACTGTCTAAGATCCCTTTCAGTGATTAATCTACACAATTCTTAGTCATGGGTCTACTTTCTTAATAGAATTATCTTATTCCTCTTGCCTTACCTAGTTTGGGAGTATATTTTAAATATTCCATTCATTTTCCTTTCTCTTAAGCACTCCACAAAATCTGGTAACACTTTTTATTTTAAAAGTCACTATGAAGCTGAAAAAAATTGTGTCATGGCTTAAAGTGAAAAATGTATTTTTTATAGCTTCATTACCTTCTCTTCTTTCCCCATGAGGAGAATTGACTTTACTTCCTTGTTCATAGTTAGGAGTTTTTTCAGCTGTAAAGAGACCACACAAGATTGACACATTAAAAACTGCATATGTTTGTTGAAATATATTTATACATGTTTTGTGGAGCTGGTGAATGTTATGTAATCATTGTATGACTTAGACAAAATACTTAATCACCCGAAATTTTGGTTTCTTCCACTGTAAAATGTGATAGTACCATCCATTCATTCATTTAACATTTATTTATTGAGCCCCTACACTGTACTAGGCCCCATATAGGCTCTGTGTATTTAAAGATGGATAACATAAGCATAGTCTAGCTTCCCTCTGAGCACTTTCTGGACTAGTAGACCATAGTGGAAATGTAAGTAAAAATTAATCATATATCTGGTTAATACTGGGTACACAATAATATTATTATTACTATTATCCCCATTATTTATGATTACCACCAGTATCTAGATATTTTACCTAAAAATATCTAAATATCTAAATTCTAAATATCTAAATATTTAGTTACTATTACAGCCAAAATATCTAAATAAAATATCTCCTGTGATGTTATTACCCCATCTTAACTAGATTATCACAGATTTAGTTTAAATTTTGGAAAATAAAATTATTATACCTTGGGTACTTTTTCATCAAAACTAGCATATAAAGTCCTGATTTGTGATTTATTTTGCATGTTAGAACATACTGAATAAAGAATATAGGAGTATTATAATTTTTATTTTCTTTTAGTATTTATATCTTTGGTTAATATATATTTAAAATTAGAATACTTTATTTTTGTGACCAAAACAATTAAACAAAGTATTTTATTTACCATTAATTCAATTGTGTTTTTTCTTTCCTCCTCTCATTATTAGCTTGGTCGCACCAAGGTTTTACTTTTGCAGCCAAGGATACTCTTTAGTAATTGCCCTCAAGGTTTAACAACTTGGAGGAAAGCCATTCTTCAAAATGTAGGACAAAACCATGCTTATTTCAAGGTAACATAGGATGTTGGTAATTTCTTATTTGGATCAGATGACATGGTCATAATGCTGTGAAGTTAATACTTTATTCTTCACTTTTGCTAATTTTTAGATACTTCACATGAAATTTACCTGAGTATAGTTCATCTAGTTTGTCCTCTTAATTTCTTGTAAGAACAATTTTTCTCACTACCTTCCTTAGCCTCTCTGTTTCTTCTCTTTTCCCTTTTATTCTTTCTGTTATTTGGTTTTATTGAAAAAATAGATGTTTATGTTTTAAAATATACATTATTAATTAATGTTACACTCCATATTTAGTTATATGATTTTCCTTTTCATTTCAGTCTGTAATCAGGGCCATGATGGTAGCACCTGGGAGCTAGATCAAGGCCATTCTGGAGAGAGTATGTTTATGGTTGTTGCTCCTGATTTAAATGGAAAGAGGAGCAAGGTGGTGATTTTTTTTTTTTAATTGAAAAATGTAGTAAGACCGGCTTCCCCTCCCAGTAATGGTAATAGAGTTTAGCATTTGAGATTTTCCATTCAAGCTTTACATTAATGTGTTTTTTTCTGCCCAAATTAAGTCTTTAGCAAAACTGAAAAATGAGGATGATCTTTTCTACTCTGCTTCTTTAGAATTAATTCTTACCTACATAGTCTATTTGTTCCTTTAGTCCCAAAAACCTCTTGGCCATTTTTCCTTTAAATTATGCTAGCTTAAAGCATGGTAAATAGGTTTAAATTGGCCTATGAAAATCCATAGAATAAATAATTGATAAGTTA